>NW_006399752.1:4693362-4731696 GCF_000299155.1 Elephantulus edwardii | reverse complement strand
TATCTATCTATCTATCTATCTATCTATCTATCTATCTATCTATTCTGTACTACCCAACACTTTTCCCAGAACCTCATATATAAATACCATAATACTCAAAATATTTAAGGAATGAATGAATTACACTGTAGTAGTTTCATGTGGGTATGAGTCTCACTATCTTCCTATCTTGCATTTAACTGAACGTACACTGAGAGGTTTGTCCTGAAGAAGGCGAAGCTGGAATGCTCCTTGGAGTCAAGGATTCTGATGCTTCGTCTGGCATACTTTGGGCATTTTGCAAGGAGGGACTGGTCCTTGGAGAGGGACATCATGTTTGTCAGAGTGAAGGGGGTGAAGGGAGAGGAAGCAATGAGATGGATCGATTCTGTGACTGCAGCAGCTGGGAATAAGTGTGTTTGAGATGGCTAGGTTGGCACAGGATAAAACAGTGTTTAGAGCTCTTGTACATAGGGTCGCTATGAGTTGCAAGCGACTTGATGGCACATAACAACAACAACAACACGTACGTGGGAAGGAATAGTGTATTTTTGTGATTTTGACTTGGTATCCATCATAGCACAGGCTGCTCTATTTTCTTTTTAGGAGAGATAGTATGTGTACTGGGTAAAATATCGATTTATGCTACAACTTCTCCTCTTCCATTAGTAAATCCCTGACTCACAATTTTCACTATAATGTTAGTATGAATTTCACTGTAAACACATAATATTGCTGTGTTTAACACTAGTTTACTGGAATACTAGGATAACATTTGGTTTTTTTTTATCTCTTAAAGATAACTTTATCCTGTTTAAATTCACACTGAAAGATAAAACAGAAAACCTCTCTTATTTCATTTTCACTTGAGCACACCATAGATAAAATTAAAAAATGAAAACAATTCTAAGTGACTTTTCTCCTGATGCAGTACAATGTATGACTTTTTTTTCTTTAGAGAAAGGTACTTGACCATCAATAGAATATTTATAATTTAGAGATGCTGACTTAAACAAGTTCATTTGTAACCCGTGCATTATTGTTGGTCAATTTAATAAGTAAAGGCATAAAAGAATTTCTTTGCTAGTGTTGAATTCTTTATTTTTATATAAAAAGAATCTTCTTCTTCTTCTTCTTCTTGCATTAAGTAAAAAGAAAAATTTAGGAAATAATGTTTCAAGGCAGAAGGAGTTAAATCAAGCAGCTCTTATTCTAAATTATTATTTATTATTTTATAAACTGGAAACAAACCATTTAAAAATTGTTCAAATCCTTCTTTTAAAATTACTCCATTTTTAACTTGTGGCTTATCAGTTTGCCTGCTATGGTAATGTTACGGCATCATGAATAAAGAACTCGAAATTTAGCCTCAGGTTCTAGCTGATGGAATGGAAATAGTTTATTTTGGCAAAGAAAGAAATAAAACAAGAAACAGTATTAAAAAGAAATATTTATTTTCTTCTTAGTCTGTTTTAAACTCTAGAGAGGATCAGACAGATTATAGGTTGAGGGATACAAGAGAAGGATAGGCAATTCGACCATCTCTTGTGTGATTTGCTGCCTTTGAAAACCCACTAATGGTTCAGGTATGAGTCGATTCCAACACAACAGCATATACCAACAACAACATATTTGTTTCATTTTAATATATTATGCATTTATATAATATATATATATACACATTATGAAAGGAATACATACTGTATAATAAAAGAACAATAATGATCTTCCTTTCCCCGGATGTTTATAATATAATGAACTTTGCCTGGATTATGTGATTCTCCCGTTAAGCACATGAATGCTTTACTATTGGCCCTCTGTTCTCTCCTGAGATCTGATACTATAACTGGAACTCATTATGGGGAGAATAATGAGCATTTTACCATTGTACAATTTAGAAGAGAAATCCTTTCTTTTATCAACTTGAGATTCTGCAGTATATGCAGGCATCACTGAATTTCAATTTCACTGGCAGCTGAAGAAACAAGAGGTGGATAGCCCCACAGGCTTTTCAATTCACTTATTTCTTAAAATTATCGTTCCCTCTCAAGGGTTCATATGAAAATTGTGCCATGTGTATTATAGATATGTAGCCCTTCCCGTGATAAAGATATATTTTGGATTGATAACATAACTTTTTGTGTAATAACATAATTCGTAATAGTGGCTTTTTATTTGAATAGTTCCATGTCTTTGGAATAGAGGGGTTTATTTAGAGGGACAAAAATTTTATTAAAAACCATTAAGAAAAGAAGTCCAGAATCATGTACCAGTGTCATTTTGCAGTCACGAAAGTGAAATTCTCAATTTTTGTTGTTTGTGAAATAGCAGCCATTTAGCCCAGATGAATTAACTCACACAACTAACTGTCTAACACTAATTTTGCTACCGTAATGCTTTGGCATAGGCTTTTACGGTTAGAAATATGAACTAGTTTGAGTTTATTTATTTCTTTTGTTCAGTGGCAGAAATCTCAATAAACAAGAATTTTGAGAAGGCAGAAATACCAGTGTGAAGAACACAGAGGAAATCTCTGTGGAAATCTAATTCCCTAAATCTCCTTCCCATAAGGCAGCAGAGACTAGGGGAGGCTGGCAGTCAATGGACTTGGCTTCTCGCTTCCACTTTGTACAACTTACATATGTCAGGACTTTAAAATTTCTGAAGCGGCACTTTTCTCTCGTATAAAATGAAGCATTGAGTTAGATGATCTCTAAGGTCACTTTAAAACTTTATGGATATATGGATTAAAGCAAAAGGAAAGATATAATAGCTAAAAGTATATTTTAAAGACCATATAGCTTCAAATAGCTTCCGATGGTGTATCACTGATGTGGCTTTTCTCTATTATTTGCATGGAAGAATCTGAAGGAGCATCTGGCTTTTGGGAACATCAACTACGATTTTGGGTAAATGAGATAATCTTGTGGGAATTACACTGCCAAATTGACATGCTCAAGAGCTGAGAAATACAAAGTCACCTAGAAGAGAGAAGGTGACTCTCATGTCAGCAGGACTGGGATGTAACTTTTTTAGTGGCTCAGTATTCCTAAGCATGAATGTGTTTAGCAGAATTAATCATCCTTGGATGAATAGAAGAGGGGCATCAGTGCACAAGTGTGGTAGGACCCATACCAGCATAGTACAGGAGGAAGCCAGGCTGAGGCTTTGAGCATTTCCATCTCAATCATAAGACCACTATGAGATGAATACACCAGGTTATCTTAGCCTCATGCTATTAGACCTTCCATTCATCAGACTCCCCTGGTTCAGACTTCCTGCAAACCAGGCTGTTATTAGATTAGAATCTAACATTTCAGGCATGTCCGCCTACAGGGAAAAAGTGCACCCAGCATGCACACTTTGAATATTTCCTATCCCTGTCACAGTGATTTCTTATGGGAAATTAAAAGAGATTTCTGATTATGATTTGACTTCCTGTGTGCTTAATCGCAGGTAGTGGATCAGCTGATCATACCGGTGTGACTATTCTAGTCTGTTGATGTTCTTGTTGAATACCATCTGGTCAGAAGTAACCCATAGCTGGCCCTCCAGTAGGTTTTCGCAGGTATTAAGTCACATAGAAGGAGAATGCCCATCTTTCACCTTTAGAGCGACTGGTAGATTCAAACTGTATGTCTTCATGTTGGCAGTACAACTCCTTCTAGTCTATTTAAGTACTATTTCTCATTGTAAAATAATAAGGATTTGAGCACCTCTTTTAAACTTCTATGCCATTTTGTTATTGTTGTTAGGTGCTGTTGAGTTGAGTAAGACTCATAGTGACTCTGAATAACAAATCTGACCCCTCTCCTTGCTTGTTCTGTCCTCATAATCTCTGCTACCCTCAAGCTGATTGTTGCAGTGACTGTCAACCCACCTGATTGAGAGTCTTCCTCTTCTTTGCCTCCCTCTACTTTTCTTTTTTTTTTAAGGTTTTTTTTTATTTTATTATTTTTGTGTGCGTGTACCGTCAAATCAGATCTGACTGGTACAGGAGGAGATTGTCCCTCCTTCCCCGGCAGAGCATCTGGTGGATTCGAACCGTGCGCCTCTGGGATTGTAGTTGCAGCTCCTTGCCACTAGGCTACCAGAGCTCCCCTCCCTCTACTTTTCTAAGCATGATGTTCCCCCTTTCCAAGAAGTAATCTCTCTTAGCATCATACCTAAAGTATGTGAGATGAAACTTCATCATCCAAGGAACACTCTGCTGAACCTTCTCCAATATCTATCTGTTCTTTTGAAAGTCCATGGGATATTCAACATTCTTCTCTAATGCCATAACTCAAAGGCATCAATTCTTCTTCTGTCATCCATAATCATTGTCCAGCTCTCATATGCATGAGTTCATGTTCAGGATATGGAAATTCATCTATCTTGACAAGATACATGTCTTTCCAAGATACGTATCTTGTCAAGATACTGGTCTTTCAAGCAAAGGGCCAGACTCGAGAATAATACAGTTAACCAAGATACTACTCAGTGTCTTTTTATGTGGATCCACCTGGCTTTGACTTGGAAACACAGCTCTTTAACTAACAGGCCACCAAAGATCCCTGAAAAAAATATAAAATTCATAAAAGCAAAGCTCGCTTTTATTTAGAGCTCTTTTACAGTGACTAGCACAATGTCAGAAACGGATTATACACATTAAGTAAATAAATAAGGTTAACTTACACTTGATAACATTTCAATCTTTCAAATTCATTGCAAGTCTTGTTTTAAGCAAGCAACTACATTACTACTGCTCTGAAATTATGACAGTCATTTCAGTCAACTTTTATTCTCCACCTGAAGACTGCTCTGGAATAAAGAAAGGAAAAGACCATCTGAAAGGAACGGTCAAATTGACACTATGTGTACAGCCATTAACAATCTGGAACAAGACAAGTATTATAAAGTCAATTGAGAGAGAGAAAGGAAATAAAAGTTTCCTCTGCCCCCAGTCAGAACAGTAACACACAGCAAATGGACCCCAGAAACTTCCCTTGCTTGACTGCTACCAACGTGAGATCGCCATAGTTGATATCGGCCAGCTAGCCAATGGCCCTGAGTGTGTTTTTAATTGTTTTTGGTCAAAGATTCTTCTAGATCATATAGCCCTTGTCTGTCCACTTGCTGTACAGAGGTAATTCATGGTGACTGTGAAGCTGAACACTGTGACACTTATGTGTCAAATGTAAGAATGGTTAGCCATGGTGGACAGTGTTTAGTAGAGTTTTCTGATTAAAACAAGCTTAGAAGCAGGAGTAACATCCACTTCTGAAATCGCTTGCATCCACAAACCATATGAACCTGCAGGAAGGATGTAAGTTATACAAGTGTCCAGGTCTTTATTTCATAGGGTCACTGTAAGCTGCCTATGAATCAATCGCACTTAACAACAACAATGATTTTACCGCATGACAAAATTGAAATCAAAGAAAAAATTCTTTGCATTATTCTTTTCCTATTGATCTGTCTCCTATTTCCTTTCCAAGAAAAAATCTTCTATCTATATTCTTGATCACACTTCCACATCCTCGCCCATCATCCAACTATTCTTCTATCCCTGTCCAATATCTATCTCTACTAGTCTTAGCCCTTTAGCTTACATACTCAGTTGTCTTCTAAGTACAAAAAGGGATTCCTGCACAGATGCTTGTTCTCTTAATTTCTTCACTTTCTCCCTTGATCCTTGACATTTCCCAAGGCGGAAAGAGTGGAACTTTGGTTTTATTTACTCTCTATTCCTTCGTTTTAACTATAAAAAACACAAAACAAAACAGTGTTTAGAAGCAAGGGAAACAGAATCTCTGTGAACCACCAGAGCTCCTAGAATATTACCATGTTGTTGTGTGCCCTTAACTTGAGACTGATCCCCCAGCAGATTTTCAGAGGGTGTAAATTGCATGAGGGGAGATTGCCCATCTTTCTCCTGCAGAGAAGCTGGTAAATTCGAACTGCGTACCTCTGGGATTGCAGCACAGCTTCTTACCACTAGGCCACTATTGCTCCCTAGAATTATCATAGGCTCCCTCAATGTAAAGAGAAAAAAAATATACTTCTTGTAATAGATTAATAAATAATGTTCAGGATAACTTACTATGGCATTACTGATATGCTAATCATCTTCTGAGGTACTCAGGGGGCATAGACCATGGAGAGCTGTACTCCCACCCCAAATGCAACACCTCTCTGCCTTTTCTAATCCACCAGACTCTCCATGGATGAAAGATAGATAATCCCTTTCAGTGTGAATTATATCCTCTCTAAAACTTGCTGCAAGGTCACCTATAGGTTGGTTCCTTCCAACTTGATAGCAATAAGTATATTTGAGTAGAATAGTCTTCTGGGTCTCATCATTTGATAGAAAGGATTTATTTGTTTTTATAAAATATGGATTTCCCTATCTAAGTGAACTCTTCTAAGTGAGAAGTTCCATCTCACATACTTTGTGCGCATGGGCAGAAGGAACCAGTCCTTGGGGAAGGACATCAAGCTTGGACAGGTGGAGGGACAGTGCAGAAGAGGAAGACTGGATGAGATGGATCGATTCAGTAACGAGGGCAATGGGGGTAAGTGTGTTGGAGTCAGTGTCACTGGCTCAGGACAGGGCACACGTCAGGGCTGTTGTACACAGAGTTGCTGTGAGTTGTAGGTGACTCTATGGCACCTAACATCATCAATATTCTGCAAGATTTTTTCAAAGTATTCTTTTAATTCTCCTAACATAGCCTTAAAAGGTGTTTACATTAGTCACAATATTTAAAGAAAATAATTACTACAAATATAAACATGAAATTGTTTAAATTTGGATTCATTATTTGAGAACCAATGTTCATTAAGTAATATATGAGCTCATCTTAAAAATAAACCAAACCAGATCTACTTCTTAAGAAAGCTCATCCCTTGCCATCAAATCATAACATGGTGGGGTAAGCTTTTAGCTTCTTTCTCTTAAGGTTGTCAGTTCAAATACACCAGTTGCTCCAGATAAGGCAGTCTTCTTCCAGACTTACACCCTTGAAAACCCCTAGGGAGAATTGTGCTCTGTCTCTCTAGCTATGCTATGGGGTGAGGCTTTTCTTTAGGTTACCAAAACGTTCAGCCTGTGCAGTGTTAGTATTATATTTCTATTCCTAGAAATAGGAAGAGGATGAGGTTTTCAACTAATAAATTATTTCCCTACCCTCTGTGGCACTCACAACTTTAATTCTAATAAAAAAGTTTCTTCCATTTCAATCAGATTACATATACCATTCCTAAAGCCTAATTATTTTGGTTGAGAAAAACATAGTATTTTAACAATATGCCCTGAATAACATTTAATAATATTCAGTCTTTTGACCCTGTAATGTTTCTTAGAATAAAAAACTAAAAT
Source organism: Elephantulus edwardii (assembly GCF_000299155.1). Classification (NCBI taxonomy): domain Eukaryota; kingdom Metazoa; phylum Chordata; class Mammalia; order Macroscelidea; family Macroscelididae; genus Elephantulus; species Elephantulus edwardii. Next base: position 4,724,354 of record NW_006399752.1, on the reverse strand, counting down.
TATTAAAATATGTGTTTTTGTTCTGAAACTAGAATCTATGCATGTTTGTAGAATCATATCATTTTAGGGAGACTAGAGTCTTTGGAAAGCACTATGCTGGTGATAAGAACCTCAGAGATGCTAAGATAACAAACTCGAACTGACAAAGGGCTTGGCTAGAGAAACAAGTAATCTGCACCAGCACATTTCCTGCACTGAATTGGAACTGCTACACTTTCAGGTTAAAAATAATTGGTAGGAAAATGTACAATGCTTGTCAGTGGTTCCTTTTTTTTAAGATTAAAAATGTCTTTCTGGGAACTGGGAATCAGCATGACATCATTGAAAATGCGTGACTATGGAGTTAGACTTGATTTTAAATTACAATTTTGCCATTTACTTGCAACATACCTTTATATTTATCAACATCCTGGATCTTGGTTTTATCCCCTGCTTATTGTAACAATTAAGTGAGACAGTGCCTGGTATATTTCAGGTATTCAAGTGAATAATTTTAAATTAATGAATGGTGTTTTAAGACAGCCTGGCTCACAAAGATGCCTACAAATATTGGATAACTCTGCATTTGGAGGGACTGACATAGACCAGAAGCAGATGGCATGGTGTCATAGCCTTAGATAATTTCTGCTGGTTTCTAATCATCTGATCTTTGAGGCATGGTTGTAAAACTTTTGGACAATTACTATATTAGTGTTTTTTGATCCCACTCCTGTGCATTGGATTGCTTTGGGCTGGAGCCTATTCTATGGCATTTAACAACAATGGGGAGATTGGATGGTGTCCTCTGTAACAAGTTGTGGAGCTAACCCAAAGGCTGCCTGTCTCTGATGGTTCAATTCCATCGGTGGCTCCTCAGGAGAAAAATGGGCAATCATCTCCCATTAGAATTTTTTGGAAACATGAGAAGAGTTGACATGAATCAGAAGTCTACGGTAATGAGTTTTTAAGGGGTTTTTATTTTGTTTTTAGCAACAACGACAACAGCATTTATTAGCTAATTTTATTATTTTAATCATACAGGCAAAATATATGGCAACTACACTTTAAAAAAATACTTTTTATTTTTATCCTCATTTTTTGTTTTCCAATTTAACTTGCAGTTTAGTGAGAAGTTCTGTGAGATTACTGGTAAAACATCATTGCTGCATTTTACAAATGAGAAAAGTATGTAAATAGAGCCCAGAATAGTAAGCATTTACAAGTGGTGCAAACCACTTTTAACTCTAAACCTCCTCTGTTGTAAGCTAGCTTTTAAATTCCCCATTATCAGACTCCCAAGCCTTGTTCTAAGTGAACTTTCACTGTGCTGGAGCTGTGAAACAGAATCTCAGGCCTCCAAAATCCGTGATTTGCACACAATTTAACACTGACAATTAATGCAGCACTAATACTTTGTAAAAGCTACGCTTAAGAATCGAAATAATAGCATAGCCTGATGCCCTGCCTTGTATGGAACACTAAGCTTTATAGAGGCCTGTTTGGTCAAGTTAAATTTATTAGTCTCTAATAAAATAACGAGCTCAAATGCTTGGAGGGGTTTTCACAGAATAAAAATAAATGAGCCCTTGCCTACTGAGACTAAAAAGATATTCTCTTAACTCCTACTAAAGAAAACTAGCAACAATTTGCCAGAGGGAACAAAAACAAGATTAGAAGCTGTCTCCACAGAGGTAGTGAACTTCAAAATCCTGACACAATAAATAGGCAATACTTAAGGTTGCTATTTAAAGTAAAAGCTTTATTTTTTTTTCTCCCACAAATCTAGTTTATGGGTTAGCTCTGAAACAGTGGTCTCAGCTTTGTCTGCACTTTGGGAACACCTGGAGAGCTTCTGGAACATACTGAGGGCCAGCTTTTGCTTCCAGAGGTACTGATGTAATTGAAGTGGAATATTATCGGGTACTGGGAGAGTTTAAAAGCTCTTCAGGTGTGCAACCAATGTTGAAACCCACTACTGTCCGGTAATTTTGTTGGGAACACACTGCTTGAATTATAAATTAATAGGATACTAATTTTTATAAGAGTTCTGGTGGCTTAGTGGTAAGGAATTGCACTGGCAATGCAAAGGTACACAGTTCAAATCTACCAGCTGCTCCATTGGAGATAAATGGGTGGTCTCCTCCAGTGTGATTTAATAACTCTGAAAACCAGCTGGAGGGTCAGTTGTGGGTCGATTCCAACTCGATGGTGTACAACAGTACTTTAAAAGTTCATACTATATGTCAGAGATTATACTCTTTGGGTCAGGAAAAAATTATAATTATAAATAAGCACTTGGAAATAAAAAGTCTGAGCGATACTGTACAATTGAATTAAAATCTTAGTTACATATCTGATATCTCAGTTCCATTGTATGACTAGTTCTCCATTAGAGATGGAAAGATAAACCAACATTTGACCTTGCATTCTCATTGCTTTCAAACCCAACAGAGGACAAATGTTTCTTCCTCAGACTTGGCGAAGTCTCATTCAGTGTTGATTGAGTCTGTGAGTGTTCAATATCCCAGTTAAAATTGTAATCTGAACCTTGAGACACTCTGATTACAAGGTTCAAGCACCTTTAAATAGATATCATTTCCTCAAGGAAACGTATCAGCTTCTTCAGAGGAAATTATGTGTTTCCCTGTGAAGCATTTGAAAAAGAAAAACTATCTATAGATAAGACTTTTCTTACATTTGAAAATTTCTCCCATTTGGGTATTTGACCGCTCCTTTGCTTGCTGTGTGAAATCTGCTTGGTTTTCTTTCTCTTCCTTTCTCTTCAACAGAGTTGATTTGGTCAAGGTTAGGCCAGACTGTGTCCCACCCAGAACCTTAGAGATAAAAATAACAACTTGTATGTTCACTGGTTCCAAAAGAATAAAATGTTTTATATTATCTGAATTAGTTTCCTGTGGCTTCCTACAAACTTGGTTAAAACAACAGAATTTTACTCATGGTTATGGAAGCTAGCATTTTAAAATCAATGTTTTTATAGGGCTATCATCCATCAGAAGGGCATAGGGGAGAATTCTTCCAACTTCTGGAGGCTATAGATTTTCCATGTGACTGTCTAGTTCCAATATTAATATTCGTGTTTACATGTTTTTTTCTATGTAACTCCCCCCCCTTTTTCTGTATTTTCAAAAGATTCTTGTCATTAGATTTAAAGCCCATCTAGATAATCCTGCATGACATCGTCCTGAGATCCTTAATTACGTCTCCAAAGACTATGACACTACAGAGTTTTATCTTCCCATGTTTCTGACTAGGACTTGTATACATTCTTTTAGGAAACAGTTCAATCCAACTCACTCAAATGCTCACTGCTGTGCTGGTTCTGCAAAGTAGAACATTTTCCTCTTTGCATTCTTCTTTTATTTAAGACAATGCTGGTTCTACTCACTTAAGAAGTGCTCTTGTGCTTGCCACATGTATGTGTGGGCAGTTGGAGAAAGACTAGAATGACTATTCAACAGAACAAGAATGGAACACTCAATTGTGGGAACAGGTAGCTGAGCTGGTCTCCCCTGTATGGATGATAGATCCCACTGACACCCAGTGGATTCTGACTCACAGGGTGTCCAAGACTGTAATCTTCACAGAAGTAGCCACATCTCTTTCCAGTGGAACAGATATAGGTTCCATTTTGGTGGAACTTTGAGTCTGATATTTTGGTATCAATTGAGCCACCATCAATGGCTGACTGCATCACCATCGATGGAATATTAAAATCAATTACTCAGGACATAAACAAATTGCCTGAGAAGCTGACTCTGTGAAGAGGAATGTGGCATCAGGATTGGAGGGAAACTCATCAGTAACCTGTGTTTTTCAGATGACACAACTCACTTGCTGAAAGTGAGGAGGACATGAAGCACTTGTTGCAGTAGATCAAGGAACGCAGCCTTCAGTATGGATGTGTCTCTGTCAAGAAAACAAAGATTATTACCACTGGACCAATAGGCAGTGTCATGATGGATGGAGAGGAGATTGAAACTGTCAACAACTTATCTTGCTTGGATCTATAATTAACACCCTTGATACAGTCAGGAAATAAGGAGATGCATTGCACTGGGAAATTCTGGAGTTGGGGACCTTTCCAAATTGTAAAGGAGTAGTGAATTCAGTTTGAGGACTAAGGTGCCTCTGATTCAGGTCATAGTCTTTCCAGTCATTAGCTATTTATCTGAGACTTGGACAATGAATAAGAAAAAGAATTAACGCTTTTGACCTGGGTGCTGGAGAATAGCACTGAACATCCCATGGGTGGCCAAGAGAATGAACAGAAATGTCTTGGAAAGGGTGCAGCCAGTGTGCTCTTTGGAGGCAAGAATGATAAGACTTCACTTCACATCCTTTGGACATATTGCTAGGAGGTGCTATTCCTTGGAGAAGGACAGGATGTTGAGAAGGGTGGAGGGTCGGCAAGGGAGAGGAACATGACATGGTGACTGCTGCAATGGGCTCTTGTGTCAGGAAGTGTGAGGATGGTGCAGGATGTAACAGGGTTCTATAGGGTTTCAATGAGTTGTGCTCAACTTGACAGTACTTAACAACAACAATATACATAATGTAACTGAAAAGATAAGCACAAAGGGAAACCAAAAAGAAGAGTTGTATTTCTACAGACTTTACCATTATAGAGAACACTGATCATGTGTTTTGGCAGGTAAATTAGCTGTAGAAAATTTGAGGATAGAAATAAAAAATGAAATTATTTAAAACTTTTAAAATCTAAATGACAATACCCTAACTCAAGATAGTTTAGGAGAAATAAAAGGAAAAATATTTGTTCATGAAGTATATGGAGATGAAGCAAATGTCAGTATCAGCAGACTCCAAAGATGTAAATGATGTGCATACATAATTTTTGTCTCTCCTTTTTAAAAATCTTTCATTGATTTGTTTTTGCTCTATATTTTCACTTTATTTCCAAGTATGCTTCTGATGTTGTAAGATAAGTGGTTTTCCAAGCTTTCATGGTTTTTAATGGAGTCTATCTTAAAAGAAAGAACATCTCTATTTTTAGTTGAGTTTTCTTTCAATCCCTAGTATAAGACTCAGACTGGCCTGACTTTAAATAGGGACTTTCTTTTTACAGATCACTATAGTTACCAAGGACCACCAAGAAAACAATTAAGTCTGTCTCGAGGAGGGTGAAACCAAGTTTTTCCTTGGAAGCTAGAATTTTGAAGCTCTATCTCATATACTTTGGGCATGTGGCCAGAGGGACCATCCTTGGAGAAGGACATCAGCTTGGAAGGGTAGAGGGACAGTGCAGGAGAGGAAGACCCTGGATGAGATAGATACTGGATAAGATAGTAACTGGGGCACTGGGGTTAGGTGTATGGGGTCATTGAGATTGGCTAATGACAGAGCTGCAGAGCTGCTGTACATAGGGTCACTATGGGTTGCAAGTTACTCGAAGGCACACAACAACAAAAACAACAACATAGCTAGCAGGATGAAATTTTATGAAAGTTGATTGTAACACAATGTGGAAAGATGTTCCCCAAACAAAGTAGTATTTATGTTAGCAGAAAAAGGGCAAAAAGTTGTCATATATGTAATAAAAATCTATGCCTAGCTACATGCCTGTAAAAAAGGGAAAACTTACAGACCCTTAATTTAGGGAATATATGGCTGTAAGGAATCAGTAAAGATAATTAGTGATCTTTAGACAGAAAATCCCAAAAGTTGCTCAATCTTTCAAAGATGATTTTGTTTCTAATGATGGAGGGATAAGATGTTTCACTTCTCCACTCTAGAAGAATAAGGGTAAAATAAGAATTAGAGTAAGTTAATCAGAAAAGAAAAAGCTAATGATTAAAGCAAGATACAGAAACAATGACTAGGAAATACAGATAAATTTAATGATGAAATTTTAGGTTTTTATTAGTAACTAAAGACATAAAAGGGAGATGAGATGATCTTTGTGTAGGAGAAGGAAATTTGGAATAAGATTTAAAGACTTGGGACTTTTATCTGTAACAATAGCAGATGCTGTTCATGAGATCTATTATGATTTCAGTATCATAAAGATTCCACAAATTGAAAAAATTAGAAAATTAACTTATTTCTAATGCTTAACATCACTTTTCTTATACTGAGAGAAAACAATCTACAGTGAAGGAATGAGTTTATCAGAAGATATTCCCATAGGTACACCTTCAGTTTTAAAAGGCCTAACTGTGAAGAATTCTTACAAATAACAGCCAGAATTTATGTATTTTCTGTAGCTTCTGCAAAGCAAGGTACAGAATTATAGGTCTCCCTCATCATCCAAAAGTGTGACATTCCTATTAAACCTTTTGTAAATTAGAATAGTGTAAAAAAATGAACAATTTCTGGGATCTCTGGTGGCCTAGTGGCAACCAGATGCTCTGTTGGAGAAGGAGGGGCAATATCCTGTCAGATCTGATTTGACGACACACACACACGTAAAATTAAAAAAAAAAAAACAAACCCAGAAATGAGCAAATTCTGTTAATTTATAATTGGGGGAGGAGGGCGAAATTTAAGCTTTCCAGACCGAGAAAACAATGTAAAAAGTCATACTAAATAACCCATAAAATCCAAAACACTCATAGCATTTACAGGCACAGTTCAGAGCTCTAACTTGATGATGATATGCTGAGCAGAATATATACTACGAGTTGGGTTTCGGGTTTTTTCCCCTTTTGGGGGGGGAGTCAGCCAGGAGCAAAAAAGGAAAATGTCTATTTCATCTAGTTAATGTAAACAAGGACAATATAGTTTTTTCCTAACAGCAATTATTTGAAAACTAGGGATATCTGTACACTTTGCTAATTCTGACAATATATTGTTCTCAAAAGGGCTGAGCTATTTATGGTGTATGTTTCTTTGTTTTAATTAACACTCTTCATACCAGGAGAGATTAAATAAGAAGACACATTGCACTGGGAAAACGTACAGTTAGAAACCTCTCCAAATTATTGAGGAGTAATGATGGCAGTTACAGGACGAAGATACATCTGATTCAGGCCATACTCTTTCCAGTAACTTGCTATGTGTTTGAGAGCTGGACAATGAATAAGGACAACAGGGGAAGAGTTGATGCCTTTGAGCTGTGGTGTGGAAGATGAGCACTGAATATTACATGAACAACTAAGAGGATAAACAGATATGTCTTGGAGAGGGTGCAGCCAGATGCTCTTTGGAGACAAGAATGATGAGGCTTCAACTCACATACTCTGGGCACATTGTTGGGGGCGGGGGTTTATTCCTTGGAGAGGCACATGATATTGGGAAGGGTGGGGGGGTTATTCCTTGACAGGGGCCTGATATTGGGAAGGGTGGAGGTTGACAGAGGAGAGGAAGACTCTCCACCAGGCGAATTGACACAGTGACTGTTACAATGCGCTCTTGTGTGTCAGGAAGTGTGATCATAGTACAGGATAGGGCAGGGTCCATATCTCTTGTTCATAGGGTTGCTATGAATTGTACTTGACTCAATGGCACCTAACAACAACAACAATAACAACAACCATTTATTTGTCTTTAGCAGAGGATGGATATGTTAAGCTAGAGGTTTGTCTAAAACAGTAATATTTAAGCAAATAGCTTTAATTGGTTTAGAGCAAAAAAATGACATAATTTTATTTTCTCATTAGTTCTTTCACAAAGACTAAAGTGATACACTGGTGGTATGTCATTGCTTCAGTGTTTCAGTCTTGTTGAACTGCTTGTTTTTTCAAATCTGTGTTTTCTGTATTTATTTTGTGCACTTGCTTTTGCAAATTTGTGTTTTCTGTATTTGTTTTGTGCACTGTTCTGAGAGCACCGTCATCCTAAAATATTTCACCCACATGCCATATAGACCAAGTAGGAAGAAGAAAGCCATTTCCTTTTTCCTCCTCAATATTGATCTGTGATTTGTTGCTTTTTCTGACACTAAGGTTTCCATAGCTCACTTAAGCCTTAAATATAATTGTCAAAGATTCTAAACATAACGTATAAAGATGAGGTTGAGGATAACATCTTCCCTTGCCTATGACATATTTTCTTTTGGAAATGTATTTTTTTTTCAATTGTATACTGATTAATTTACAAAGTTAGAATATATTGTTTTTAACAAAAGATCCTTCCCATTTCCTTCACCCACACCCACCCATTGAATTATGCAACCCTATGAGTAACACCTACCCCAGCCCATTCTAACTCCTCTGCTTCCACCCTTTCCCCCTTGGATCCTCATACTCATTCTACAATAATGTTTTTTAGAGTATTTGTCCTTGTGGGACTGAGTTAGTTAACTTAGCACAATGCTTTCCAGTCCCTCCAAAGTTAGGTAGTAATTTAAAAAATCCTTGCAATGGTGTTTGTCTGGAGACTAAGGTGTGTCTGATACAGGCCATGGTCTTTGCTATCACTTGTTATGCATCAGAAAGTTGGACAGTGACTAAGGAGGACAGAAGGAGAATTGATGCCTTTGAGCTGTGGTGCTGGAGAAGAGTATTGAGGGTACCATGGACTGCTAAGAAAACGAACAGATTCATCCTTGAAAGGGTTAAACTGGGTGGCTCCCTGGAGGCAAGGATTCTGAGGCTCCGTCTAACATACTTTGGACATGTTGTGAGGAGAGACTGTCCTTGGAGAGGGACATCATGCTTGGTAAGGTGGAGGGACAGCGCAGGAGGGGAAGACCCCCTATGAGGTGGACTGATTCAGTGATTGGGGTAATTAGGATGGGTGTATCGGAGACAGAGAGAGATTGGCACAGGACAGAGCAGAGTTTAGGACTGTTGTGCATAGGGTCGCTATGAGTCTCAAGTGACTTGACGGCACATAACAACAACAACAACAACATATTCTGATCAATGGAATAGCTGGTTCATTTGTAACTTCTATGTTCAGCTTTTTGAGGAAGCACCAAACTGCCTTCCAGAGTGATTGTATCATTTTACAATCCCACCACCAATGTCTAAGATTTACTATCTCCCCACATCCTCTCCAACATTTATTACCTGCTGTCCTGTAAAACTATGCCACTGCTACATTGTGGTTTTGATTTGCATCTCTTTTATTGCCAGAGATTTAGAACATTTCTTCATATGTCTGTTGGCCATTTGAGTATCTCGCTTTTTGAAAATTCTTTTTATATCTTTTGCCCATTTTGTAATTGGACTATCAGTCTTATTCTTGTGGAGGCCCAGGAATATTTTATACACTTTTATTATGAGACTCTTTTCTGATATTGTATTGCCAAATGTTTGTTCCTAGTCAGTAGGTTTTCTTTTCACCCTGTTGGAAAATGTTTTTGATGTGCACAGAGATTTATCTTTAGAAGGTCCCATTCATCAATTTTATCCTCTTCAGATTGTGCATTTCTGGCTGTATTTGGCAGTCTCTTTATATCATAGACTAGGCTTTCTAAGCTTGCTGCCAGTTTGTCTCTTACCTACTTTACGGTTTTGAGCTTTACTCCCAAGTCTCTGATCCCCTGGAGGTGATAATTGTGTATAGTATGAAATGTGAATCCTGTTTCAGCATTCTGCAGGTAGCTGTCCAGTTTAGCCAGCAACATTTAAAAAGAGGTTAAAGAGGTTGCCATTTTATTTCCTTGTTGTTTTATTTCCTTGTTGAATATCACTTGACCATAGATAACTAAATCTATTTCTGGGTTTTCAATTCTGTTCCACTGATCTATGTACTTGTAGTTGTACCAGTATACCAGTGTCATGCTGTTTTGATTACTACCGCTGTGTAGTAGGTTTTGCAGTCAGGGAGTCCTATGTCTCCCACTTCCTTTTTGTTTCTCAAAAGTGTTTTGCTCATTTGGGGTCTCTTTTCTCTCCAAATAAACTTGACAATTTCACTTTCAATCTCCTTGAAAAAATGAATTTGGTATCTGTACTGGGAGTGTGTTGCATATGTAGGTTGCTTTTGTTTGTCATTTTCAAAATATTGAGTCTTCCTGTACATGAATAGGGCACATTTTTTCTTTTGTTTAGGTCTTTTATTGTGTCTTGCAGAACCATTCTGTAGTTTTCTTTGTATTGGTCTTTTTTATCTCTACTTAAATTCACTTCCAAGTATCTCAATTTGTGGTTGGCTATTGTAAAAGGTATTGCTTTCTTAGTTTCTTTCTCTGAGCTCTCTTTGTTACTGTAGAGAGAGCCCTCTGATTTTTGAGTATTGGTCTTATGTCTTGCCACTCTACTAAACTGGCCTACTAGCTCTAACATTCTTTGTTGTTGTTGTTAAGTCTTTGGGGATATCTGTGTACACTATCATATCATCTGGGGACAGTTTAACCATCCCTTTGCTCAACAGAATGCCTTTTATTTCCTTCTTTTGCAGTATTTCCCTAGCAAGTACTTCCAGTACAATATTGAATAGAAGTGGTGACAGTGGGCATCCTTGTCTAGGCCCTGTTCTCAAGGAAAATGCTTTTAGTAAATAAAACATGCAATTTGTTGAGGCTTGACTACCTGTCAGTTTCTAAAATAAAGTTCCCCAGACTGCTGACAATGGGGATATGGGCATCTGGAACTTATCCTCTGCTTCATTATGTCTCTGGTGGCCTATGGGACCTAGGAAGGAATATGCTAGGTCTTATGAGACAGACATGGGATATCTGAGCCCTTCACTTCATGCCTAATTACAGACAGGAAGTTTGCTTCAATGATAAACTCAAACCAAGTCCACTGTTGCTGAGTCAGCTCCTCTCATAGACCGTCCATCAAGTTTCTGAGGTTGTGAATCTTCTCAAGAAAACAGTGCCCATCATTCTATCATGGAATCACAGAGTGGCTGGTGGATTTGAGCCACCAGCCTTTGATTAGAAGAACAATGCATTATCCACTATGCCACCAGGAAATAATTGGTTAGTTTGATAATAACCAAAGGTTGATAAGAGCCAGTGATGCAGCAAAGATGTTTTTCAATAGTCTTGAGCAGCTTCTCTCTCATTTGTTTATGTTTGAAATATTTCATGAAATAAGAAAGAATAAAAAAGGTCTTCACTAAGCACTTACTTTGTATGGCTTATACTTTATATTTTAACATATCACAGATAATGTTACAAAGATTAATCACAGTTTGCAGAAAAGGACAGTAAGGCTATCTTGTGACCTAGCGGTGAGGAGTTGCTCTGGAAACTCAAAGATATGAGGTTCAAATTCACCAGCTGCTCTGCAAGAAGAAGATGAGTGATTTTCCCCCATGTGATTAACTGCCTCTGAAAACGCAGTGGAGGTTCAACTGTGGGTCTGTCCTGACCTATGGTAAACAACAACAAGGCCTCAACTTAGAAATCATCAGTTTTAAGTTTTACACTATATGTCTCATGCCAAAGACATACTTTTTCTACTGTAACACTGTGCGTTTATACATGTTGTTGTGTTGATTGCCATGGAGTCAAACACAGTTCATAGCGACCCTATGAACAAAAGGCCTGAAGGTTTTCTCTAACTATCATCATTTATCAAAGTTCACAGAGTTTCCAGAGGCATGTAATTTAGGAATTTGATCCCATTCCTGCTTCCAAATGCATATATATAGTAGGCCATGGTCTTCGCAATCACCTGTTATGCATCAAAGAGTTGGACAATGACCAAGGAGGATAGAAGGAGAATTGATGCCTTTGAGCTGTGGTGCTGGAGAAGAGTATTGAGAATACCATTGACTGCTAGGAAAACAAACAGATTTGTCCTGGAGAGGGTTAAACCGGGTGGCTCCTTGGAGGCAAGGATTCTGAGGCTCCGTCTAACTTACTTTGGACATGTTGTGAGGAGAGACCGGTCCTTGGAGAGGGACATCATGCTTGGGAGGGTGGAGGGACGGCGCAGGAGAGGAAGGCTCTCTATGAGGTGGATTGATTCAGTGACTGGGATAATTGGGATGGGAGTGTCAGAGACAGTGCGATTGGCACAGGACAGAGGGGAGTTTAGGGCTGTTGTACATAGGGTCGCTATGAGTCGCAGGCGACTCGACGGAACATAACAACAACAAACAACAACATATTATATATATATTTACATATATTCTTATTAACTTGATTTTTGTTACATTTTTATAATCACAAGCTCAAAATGCAGTGCCATGAAGTCAGAACTAAGTTTGAGCTGACCCTTCATGGGGTTTCTCAGTCTGTAAATGGAAAACAGAAAAAATAATCTTATTTGGTTCCTACCTCAATATCTGAAGACAAAGTTATTGACAGGACATGAACTAAGTAGAAATAAGTAACAGCAACAGTCAATTTGCCCTCTAGTCAACTGTAACACATGATGACCCTGTCTTTGTTAGAGAAACACTGTATTCCATCAGGTTTGCTTATTTTTGAGAAGTAAATTGCCAAACCTTGTTTCCAAAGTGCCCCTGGGTATACTTGAACCTCCAACCTTTTGGTTAGCCGCCAACTGCTTTAATGATTCCTACCACCCAAAGACAGAAACATGGTAAATGAAGTAGATATAGAGGTGAGAGGTCAGATTCCAAAGGTCACATTCCCAAAGCTCTTTCCTGAATTAGCTGAAAGCATTGCTCACAACTCTGAATTGATGAACTTCTGAAACTTTTGTAATATGTGCAGTGAGTGAATCACAGGGACCTGATATAATTGAACACATTTCTAATATTGTGAGAAGTTATAGTTTAGTAAACAGACATACATGGATCAAAAAAGAGCATTTATACAAACATAAGTGTACAAAACCATCATTTAGTTATTAACTTACATTTTAGGATACATTACACTTCTAAACAAATACACAAAAATTATATATATATATATGTAATTAAATTCTACCTCTATATACGTTGCACCAAAAGGGAAAAGAGGCCCTTATATTTTTGAAATGTAGGCTAGATAATTTAAGGGTATATTTGCCTTCTTTATTTTTAAAGTTAAACTTAGGGTTTATGTCCAGGGCCCCCACAGCTGTGTCCAGGGTGCAGTTATGTAGACTCTGCCCTGGTCCAGAGAATCTTCCTGGAGGCCTCGCTGTGTGGTGTTTTAAAAATCATGTGAACTCTTCAGATAGTCTGACACTCACTGAAAGTCCATGTGTGACTGACCAGTTTATGTTCTCCCTTTTTTTTTTTTTAAAAAAAAAAAAAAGAGCAACTCCTCAAAAGGGTAAATGAAAAAGGAACTAAATGAAGGGAAAGAAGGAAGCAGTAGGAATATTTTTCCCATTCTTTTCCCTGAGAAAGAAAGAAAGATTTTTTTTTTTCAATCTCTAAAAAACCTGAATAGTGAGAAATAGGGGCACTTTCTTTCCTCCCAATCTATTTAGTTGAAGAATTAATCCCCAGGGATGTAATCGTCTCTCAAAGGCAAAGAGATCAGAAGACAACCAGAGCTATCTTCTGTTCTCTAGAGATTTCTGCATCCAGAATCACCATGTGCAATTTTAACCATTTTCCTGAGACTCTGATAGCAAGGTAGCTTTTGCTTCTGGAAGACTCTAAAAGGAAATCTATCCGATTCCTCTAACTGCAAAATTCACATACAGTTTCTTTTCCCATCTCAAATTATGCCCCTAAAATGTGTGCATCTTTTTTTATATTTATTTTGGCCTGTAGGGAGGAATAATTTCTCTGTGTGCACAGGAGAAATATTGTTTTCTCTCTATGTTGTGGAAGAAAATAAGTACCCTGGAGCTTGAAAGGAGTAAAACTTTACCTACTTGTGATCATTAATCTAATTTGAACACACGATTCTTATTAAAGTTCTTTAGCTTACTTTGTTATGGTTTAAATCTCATACATTTCACTCTTTCCAACATGAAAATATTGTGAAAATAATTTACAGAAATCTGTTTTAGTCAAAAGAAATGTCAAGCCAAGTTATAAACAGAAAAAATCTCACATGACCAAAATAACTATCAGTTGAAGTATATAAGCTCTGGTAACTAAATATCAATTCAGAAATTATACTAGACACTTCTCATCTCCTAAAACTTCTTATCCCAGTAATTGGTTATTAAATATGTACAAGCATCCAGTTACCAAAAAAACTTTAAAGAAAGAGATCTGACATAAACTAAGTTACTAAGTTAGCAGGAAGTTACTTACAAGCAAAATACAAGCCACTAGGCATAGATGTCCCAAAGATACTCCAATTCCACTAATAGAGTCTGAGATAATAGGTCACAGTGGAAAGAAGGGGATTTAAAGAAGGGTAGGTTTAACAAAAATGGTGCAGAGCAATAAATATACAGTCAAATTCAGGTTTCATTAACGTAGGCAGAGCTCAACTTAGGGGTGGAGCCTGGACAGTGAGACAATGTCCAATAGCCAGGGGATAGGACTTGGACAAGGACAGATTAAAAGCCTATCAGTGCTTTCCTCTGCTATCGTCTTGAAGTGGTTGGATAAGGGTCCTAAGATGGGTGGTGACCATCATGAAAATGGTGCTGGTTGTTAAGTGCCATCAGATTGGCTCTAACACACAGTGACCTCAAACACATGTACAGTATACAAGGTAGTGCTGTGTCAGTAAATCTCATTGACAAATGATCTTCTCTTATACCGACCTTCACCTTTACCAACCATGATGTTCTTCTCCACAGATAGTTCTTTCCTGATGTCGACTCAGACTCCTAGAGACTCTATATACAATAGCTCTGAACCCTGCTCTCCTGAGCCAATTGCATTGTCTCTGACACAACCCCTCCCTTGCCCCAGTCCCTGAGTCAATCCATCTCATCCTGGATCTTCCTCTCTTGCACTGTCCTTCCACCCTTCCAAACACATTGTCCCTCTCCAAGGACTGGTCCTTCCTTGCAACATACCCAAAATAATGTCAGACAGAGCTTCAAAATCCTTATCTCCAAAGAGCAGCCTCGTTTCACCTTCTGCAGGACGAACCTGTTTGTTCCTTTAGCAGTCCATGTTATAATCAATACTCTTCTCCAGCATTACAATTCAAAGGCATCAATTCTTCTTCCGTCATCCGTAACCATTGTCCAGCTAAGATATAGCAAGGATTATGAAGACCATGTCGTAGATAGCGTGTCCACAGCAAGCCAGACATAATCTTTATCCTCACTTTTAAGAAGCATTCTAGCTATAGTCCCTCCAAAACAAATTTGTTTGTCCTTCTGACAGTCCATAAGTATTGAAATATTTTTTCAAATCCTGTTGATGTTTATCACCAAACATATATAGACTTTAATAAATACTAAATTAATCATTATTAAAAGTAACAGTTTTTTCGTGCTCATGACCTTAAAAGTGGGTGACCTTTATCTCGTAAGTTTTACACGATAAGAGAAAAAATATAGAAAAAATAATCATGATTATGAGCTTAAGTCTCCTCACATTCTTTTACTTTTCCTATCAGTCTTCAAATTTAGTTTTCCTGTGACAAACAGAGCAAAGAAATTACATAATTATCTGAATAATTTAGATCAGGAAAAAAGTGATGGCTATGAATTAGATGGGCTCTTTCAAACTTTGCCTAAACATGACATATTTTTGTTCTTTCATTTTCTCTTATTTTCAGTGATCTCAGATCTTTCATTATGGGAAATTATTAATATGGACTCAAATATGGAGAAATCAAATTATACAGTTAATAAAAAAGTAAAGCTTCAGTCCACACTAAGTAACAGTGTAGAACCAGGGAAAATTAATTACTGCATTGTTGAATGGAAGGAGTCAGACGTGTCAGGTGTGAATTTAGCCCAAGGATTTAGAATAAATTTCAGTTCTTTTGTGACTGAATTTTGTAAAGTGAGTGCAAAGCTACACAAAATCATGCAGCTTTCTTTCATAGCAGTAAGTAGGATTTTTAATATTCTGAGTAGAGCAATTTCTTCACTGCCTTAATTTTTGGGGGGTGGAGTAGAAATCTTTTCTGATTAATTGTGAAAATTTAAGTCATTGCCTTGGTTCTAGGTGTGAACAATCACTGACTGGTGAAAAATTATTAAAATCACTCCTTTTCACAAGAGTACTCAAATGATTTGATACTCCTAAAGAGATTTTCTAAGAGCCGTGATGCTGAGAATTTATATAAAATCATTGTCAAATACAGAATAATGCTGTATTTAAGACGTAAAATGAGTAGTTGTCATGGAGACAGGTTATTAGCAGGTGGACATAAACTAATCATTTGTAGAATTAAAAAAGTGAGCTTTTCAAACTTCAATAGATTTGTAACCTTAGAAGTTTACATATTCTCATCTACTTAAGTCGTACTGAATAGACAGGTAGACTACCATTTCCTTCTTCTGCAGAGTATCTGATAGGTTTGAACTTCTTATCTTTCAATTAGCAGCTAAGCATTTAATGAGGAAAAAATATCATATATGTTCTCTAATCTCTCTTACTTGGATAATGATAGGAACATTTTGAAGTAAGAAACTGTATAAGTAGGTCTTGGAGGGCTGCCATCCAGTCTTCTAGGAATTTCAATTTGAGTTACTGATAAGTGTCTATCCAATTTCTGCTTTTGAATACTATTAGCTCAGGAATTCATTATTTCAGAACACACTTGTTCTATAAGAGAACAAGACTAATTTTGAGTGTTGGATTTTATCTTACCTATAGATAATCTTAAATCTTCATCTAATTGACAGGAATGAAATATAAAGAGTAATCTGGTCCCCTAGGCCTATGGTATTTGTTCAAATATTTAAAAATGATTATTAAAATATATTTTATTATTTTCTTCTCCAAGGAAATCAAGCATAATTCTTTCAAGGTTCTTCACATGTATTTTAGACACCACAATCATTCCAGACACAAAACTGGAGTATAATTTCTTATGTGACAGCCTTCAAATGAAATTATCTAATCAAAAAACATAAACTATCCTGAGATTAGTTATTAAACAAGCTGTCTATGAGATTAGTAGTTAAATAATTTCCCATATACACCTTAAGAAAACAATTTGTTATTTCAGTCCTCATTCTTTGAAATAGCTTAAAATCCACCAATAACTATAAAACATGTCAGCATTTTATTCTAAGATTTTCCAATATCATATTGGATAAGCTTTTATATATATATATATATATATATATATAAATAAAATAAATTCAGGTGTCTAGAAGAAACAAATTATTAAAAAGAATGTGGAAATTATCAAACAGTATCACAAATATCGCTGGCAAGGAATATATTGCTGAAGATTATCCAAAAATGACTAGAACAGTACATCAACAGAGAACTGCTAGAAATACAAACTTGTTGTAGAAGAGGCCATGACACCAGATATCACTGCTAATGTCAGATGGATTTTGGCAAAGCAGAGAGCACCACAAAAATGTCTATTTGTGTTTAATTGACTATTCAAAGAAAGGCATTTGACTGTGGGATCACAACAAATTGTAGCTAACATTGAGAATAATGGGAATCCCAGAACACTTGATTGTGCCCTTGTGAAACCTAGACCTAGACCAGGAAACTACTGTTGGAAAGTAGCAAGGGAACATTGTATGGTTCAAAATTAAGAAAGGAGTGTGTCAGTTGGGATGTATCTTTTCTCCATACTTTCTCAGGCTATATGCTGAACAGATAATTTGGAAAGTTGGACTTTATGAAGAACAATGTAGCATCAGGATTGGAGGAAGACTCATCAACAAACTGCATTATGCAGATAGCATAACCTAGCTTGCCAAAACTAATGAGGACTTGAAGTGTTTGATGCAGAAGATCAAGGACTGTAGCCCATGATATAGATTGCATCTCAACATCAAGAAAACAAAGATCCTCACCACAGGACCAATAGGCAGCATTATGATAAATCGAGAAAAAGTAGTTTGAGGTTGTTACTGTTTTCATCTTGTTCAAATACACAACCTGCACCAGCAGTCAGGAAATCAAAAGATGAATTGTGTTGGGAAATCTGCTATCAAGGACCATTCTCCAGAGTGCCAAAGAGGAACCGTGTCAAGTCTAGAGATTAGAGTTTACCCAATCCAGATCATGGTCTTCTCAGTTTGATATGCTTCCCACAGGTGGACCATGACTAAGGATGACAGAGGAACAATTGATGTCTTTGAGTTGTGCTTTGGGAGAATATTGCACACATGACTGTCAAGAGAACAAAAAGGTCTGTCCTGGAGATGGTGAAACCATGTTGGTCCTTGGAGGCAAGGATCTTGTTTCATCTCACATACTTAAGGCATTTTGCCAGAACGACCAGTTGTTGGAGATGGGCATCATGCTTGGAAAGGTAGAGAGGGTCAGCATGGGAGAGGAAGACTCTGTATAAGATGGATTGATACAATGACTGTGGTAATGCAGTCCAGTGTAACAGAGGTAATGATGCTGGCTCAGGATAGGGCAAGGTTTAACGCCATTGTTCATACGGTCACTATGGGTCCTAGACAGCTTGATACACATAATAACAACAACAACAACAAATTCAAGTGGCTCATTAGTTTACATCTGTGAATAGCCACTTTTTAGTAGGAAATTTTTAAGCTATTCCTGACTACAAGACTGCTCAAGTCACTATTCATATCGAAAAAAAATTAAAAAGGAGAAGTCGTCTATAAATAGGGGGAAATTACTTGGTAGATGATAATGATGTTATGAAGGCAAAATAAAAGAAAATCTGATCTTTCTTATTTCCTTCACCGCCTCCCTCCACCTACCACACTGTGCAACCCTGTGTTTTCATCCCTACCCATCCTCATTTCTCTGCTCCCGCTTCTTCTCCCTTGGTTCCCCATACATGCTTTACCAGAGATGGGAAGGATCCAGCAGGGAACCTGGGAAATGATGGGCAAGGTCCAATGGTGATTGATTTTACAAAATGTAATGCATGAGGAATGGTTGTATGAAACACAATATGAATGAACAATAGTTTGAAACACATTATATGCAAACTTTGTGCTCAAATCAATATAAAATAAAATTTAAAAAGATGGAAAATTTGAAGGAAACACATTTAAGAAGAGTTAAGTTATGACTGATGAAACTATTTACACCATCATGGGAATGAATCACTGTTTTGCCCACCATCACCACGCTGGCTTTGTTTTTCTACTGCTACAAGTTCTGGGGAAGGTGGTGCCTCTCTGGAGGTTCAGCTTACCAGTTGCTCCATGAAAGACAGATAGGCCACCCCCTCCCTTTCAATGGACAGCCTCAGACAACCTGTTGAAGGCTCAGTTATGCTTTAATTTTGATTCAACAGCAATGTGTTAGTTTTTCACCACTAAAATGATCCATTCTTTTTCTAAATATGTGCCTGATAGTACTGTCTTTGTCTTACGCTCCTGGGGAGAATAGCTTTGTTTCCTCAAGGAGACTAACATACTAGACACCCTAAAATATGAAACTTATATTGTTTTCTTTGTTTTTTTAATGGTTTTATTCAGGTAGTGACCTTTCTACCCATAGCCTACTAGCTTTATATGTTACAAAAAGCTGCAAAAAAGCTTCCTGGAACTAATCCTAATTAAATAGGTACATAAAATAAAATGGCTTTATTTAGACTTAGAGGTTTATTTATATTTGTCTCCATAAATTCTGAGCAGTATTGATCTTTATACTTGTCAGGATAAGATAAGACACAGTTCTATGTTGCAACTTAAAAAAAAAAACAAAACAAAACACCACCACCACACCCCAACCTGTTTTATGAGACTATGTTGCAGTAGAGTCTGACTTATGGCAACCCTGTAAACAACTGATCTGAAACCTGTCCCATCCTGTGCCATCCTCCTTATTTCTGACAAACTTGAGTCCACTGTTCCAGGCATAGTGTCAATCCATCTTGTTAAGGGTCTTCCTTTCTTTTGCCTACTCTCCACCTTTCCAAGCATGATGTCTTTTTTACAAGGAATAACCTCTCCTCCCCAAAGAATATGAGACAAAGTTTTGTCATCTTTGCTTCCAAGAAGTATTCTGGCTGCACTTTCTTCAAGACATATCTGTTTATTCTTTTGGCAATTCATGGAATATTCAGTACTCTTCTCTAAGACCACAGCTCAAAGGCATCAATTCTGTCATCCTTGTTTATTGTCCAACTTTTAGATGTATAGCAAATTACTGGAAAGAACTACAGCCTGAATTAGGAGAACTTTGGCCTTCAAACTAACATCCTTACTCCTCAGTAATTTGGAGAGGTCCCTGATTGGAAACTTTTCCAGGACAATTACATCTTCTGATCTCCTGCTTGCTGGTACCAAGGGTGTTGATTGTGGATCCAAGCAAGATGAAATTATTGACAATTCCAAACTTTCTCTCCTTCTATGATGTTATCTATAGGTCCACTGGTAAGAATTTTCCTTTTCTTTTTTTAATTTTAATTTTTTTAAATTTTATACTGGTTTGTATACAAAGCTCATTGACATTGTTTTTCACACTGGATCTAATTTTTGTTTTTTTAATGTTGAGATGCAGTGCATACTGAAGAAGACTATAGTCTTTGCTCTTCTGAAGCAAGAGCTTTAAGTCCCCTCACTGTCAACAAGTAAGGTTACATCTATGTCATCTGCATTATACAAGTTGTGGAGGAGTCTTCCTCAAATCCTAATGCCACATTCTAGTTCATAAAGCCAGCTTCTCAAGTGATTTACTCAGCATAAAAAAATTGAATAGGTATGGAGAAAGGTTATAACCCTAATGCACACTTTTTTTTTTACACTTTCTTAATTTTAAATCTTGTAGTGGTTCCTTGCTCTGTTCGTACAACAGCATCTCGGCCTAGCCATAGTTTCCACATGAGTAAAATTAAGTATTCTGGGATTCCCATTCTCAATGTTAGTGATAAGTTGTCATCATCCACACAGTCAAATGCCTTTGCATATTTAATAAAACATAATTCTTCTGGTATTTTTCTGGTATTCTCTGCTTTCAGCCAGGATCCATTTGACCTCAGCAATGATATACTTGGTCCCACAGCCTCTCCTCAACCCAACTTAAATTTCTGACAGTATTCTCTCAATATACTGTCGTAGCTGTTTTTGCTTGCTTGCAATATTAATGATACTTTTCTATAATCTCCACATTCTATTGGATCACCTTTCTTGGGAACTAAGACCTCCATGAAAACATAGTATATCTAAAATATCTTTAACACATCTTCATCCAAATAAAAGAAATTTATAACTCAACTGTCATCGATATCACATCCAAGCAAGATTCTGCTGAAGATTATCCAAAACGACTGGAACAGCACATCAACAGAAAACTACCTGAAGTGCAGGCTGGATTTAGAGGAGGCTGTGGCATTAGGGGTTTTATAGCTAATGATGTATCTTGGTTCATAGCAGAAAGTACCAGAGGAATGTCTATCTGTGTTTCACTAACCATGCAAAGGCATTTGACTGTGTGGATCAAAATGAACTGTGGCTGACTGTAAGAAGAATGGGAATCCCAGAACACTTGATTGTGCTTATGCAAATTCTATACTTGGACCAGGAGGCAATCCTCAGGAAAGAGCAAGAAAACACTACATGGTTCAAAATTGGAACACAAGGTCTTTTGGCAAAAACCCAAAGTCAAACAAAGAGGCTTGAAATCTATTTTCATCAATTATAAAAGTGACAAAATTATTTAGCCAATTTCAGTTCCATTTCTTCTGTTAAAAGAACAACATTGCCTCTAAAGTTTGTAGTAGTATAATTAAATGATGAATACACACATTTTATTAACTTTCCTTTTTTATAGCACATAATACTTTAAATTTGAAAATACAATACTGATTTTATAATGGCTTAGTGAATACATTTATCCTTTTAAAAATGAAAAAAATTCATTGAGATTTTAAAGACAAGTTAACTGCACATAGCATTTCATTTCCTCACCAATATTATAATTCTTTACTTTTTAGCAGGTATGGTGGGCACTTTCATAGTCTTCATAATTAAGAACAAAGCAACTGATAGGTAATACTGGAAATATTACCAGTAAGTGAATATGACTATGAACTTCACCACCAGCAACATCATCACTTAGTTCACTTCTGACTTGCCACTGGTTTTTCATCATTGCCCCGTGAATTCTACTCTCCCAGAGAATGAAATACAGAAATGAGTGGATATACAATGGTTTTACCCTTTCTGATATTAAATGTAGGCACGAAGCATTTTGAACTGTAGATTAATATGAGAGCAGACTCTAAATTCACTTTTGTTGACAGGTTAAAAGTCTTTGAGGCAGAGGACAGATGCTATCCAAGTCAGTTTCTCACTTTGGGAAAATGACTCTGTCAGTACCAGGGGCAGGCTGTGTAACGACAGGCAGCAATGATGGGGGACGACTGAGGCATACATTCTAATGTTCCTTCACTGTCTCCAAGCTTTCAGTGTTGTCAGTATCTCTGTGCCTCCACGTCCAGTAAAAATCCACATGAACGTGCTTTAAAAACAAATGGAGTAGTGGCCTTCAGGTGAATGCTTAAATGGCAGTAACATCTTCTCTTGAAATAGCTAACCAATTCTTTGCCTCACTAAGCCCCTAGAGTGAATGCAGATCACTTTTCAAAGCTCTGAGACAGGAAAAGGAACACTCGCAAGATGGGGAAATGATACCTGCAGGGAGGGAACAAACGGGAAAGTGAGAAAACAGCAGGAAAAGCTGCCTGAAGAGGTTTCACTACATCGAAAACTATAAAGCTAGTGAGAAGTTGATCTTTCATTATTGTAACCAGCTGAGAAAATTCTGCCTCTAGCATCTGCTAGTAAGGGTGTGAATGAGAGCAGAGAACAGCATTTTGCGAAACTTAGATCCCACTCATAGCTGATGAGTCCTAACATTAGAAGTAAAAGAGAAAGGAAAGACTTAGAACTTACAGATTCAATTAACTTTAACATAGCATGAGTTTTCCTTATTGAGGCTTTCCTTTCTTTTCCTTTTTTTTTTCCTTTCAGAACATCACAAAAATCACTTTTAAACAGAAGTCGTTGCCTTCCAGATGCCAACTTCCTTTTCCAGCTAGGCGTTAATATGCATTTTTTAAGCAGATACAGTGAACATATTGAGGCTTTCATAGTCCTTTACTATTAAGAAAAAAGTAATTGACCAAAATAATAGTGACATATATTTTTTCTTTTCTTTTTTTTAAATAAAGAGAGACAACATATAACAGTATATGGCACAGAGATACTGAGCTTGGAGAAACAATGGAAATAAAATCAGGGAGATTTTTCTTGGAAAGGATAACTCAAAGCATCAATTTAAATGAAGAGTAATGTGTAAGCTGTTTATATGAAGTTTTGAGGATTTCACAAAAAATTTCATTTCCCCCCAACATTACTAAAGATGGGAAAGAGGCACAAAAAATTATCTGGATAAAGAAGTCATTCAAAAGAATATGTAGAATAAAAGATAATTCCAGAAATCTGTTTTTAGGCAAGAGGCAATAAAAACACACACTATCAATTCTCTTTTGAAACAATTACATTGTTACTAAATCTTTTCAAATAATGGGAGGAAACACATTTTAAGACTACAGGATTTTGGAATCCAAATGCATAACTCTCCTCATTTTTTTAAGAGAAATGTTTGCCACGCTCACGAAAATCTCATCCTTGATCATAAAACTATTTCTTTTCTAAAATCTTTTCTTGAATAACTAACGACAGGAACTAGAGAACTGATGGTAACGCAAGTGACAGTAACATATTGAGTTCTCTATAATTAGCCAAAGCCACAGTTAATCCAGATTTGAAGATTCTAGAAGAAAGGAAGGGTACACATGACAACTTTGGATTTTGGACTGGGTAGATAGAAACTTTCTTACGTTCTGAGCTGCTTCCTACACACGCAGTATTCATTCAACCTGTTAAATCAAAGGCATTTTTAATTTTGCTTATCTTCTCAGAAACATATTTTCTCAGCTCCTCTTCCTGGCAACTCGAAGATGACTTGTTTTTGCTGATTATTTTTATACATTCTCATATTAAATTTAGCATTCAAGCTTTTATAGGCCACAGTAGGCGTGCATAGATCTATACATGTATTAACAGAAAAAGTAGCTCTGGTTATGGTTAGAATAATAATTCAGCAAGAAATAAGTCATGGAGATTAATAAAACTTTAGACTTATTTAGGATTTTCTACAGATGAATATCCATATGTACGAATTGGCAGTGAAACTTCCTAATGATATAAATGAATTCTAAATATCAACTAGTGCACTTTAAACATGTGTATGCTGTTTGCAAATAAGCAATCATGAAAAAAAGATCTTTCTGGTGTCAGATTCAGTCTTACCCATGATCTCAACTCTGACTTACTCCATTCAGTAAAAGTATTTCCTTAAGTCTTTAAAAAGTAAATACATATGCTTGTACTGGAATTTTTGACTCAGAATAATTTTGTTATCATTTATTTTTCCCCCTAGGAAATGTATTTTGACATTTCTCTAATACCATCACTAGAATTATTTTTATATGATATTTAGTGCTAATTTTGTCAGATTCTTACTCTGAGCTCTGAACATGTTGCAGTCAACATCCTGCCCCCCTGGACGTGTGTAGAATTCAAGAGTAATCTGGAGCAATTATAGCCATGCATTAAGATTAAGCATCTCTGTTATCAATTTGACCAAGATTTTTTGTTGAATGCAGCTCTTGTTCTCATCTCATCACATTTCTCCTATACTCTCCACCCCAGACACCTACTTTAATAACCATCCGAATCATATTTATGGTGATGAGAGCATACTGCTGCTAATTCAGCATTTATTTCCTGGTTTGGAGTATGGTCACACCTCAATCTTGTTTTAATTTCTCTTTCCAAAACTATTTTATACTGCACCTCCTTACAAACCTCGTCTCTCATTAAAAAAAAAAAAATACAAACCAGTCTATCATCAGTTCTTCAGAACTCTAGTTGTCTAGGGAGCTTCAATGCTCACCCAAGACTATGCCTCTCTGCTGCTTCGAATCCAACATCTCTAAGGGAGAAAAGTGAGCAGCCTCCTCTCGTGTAATATACAGCCTCACAACCCCATTGGGGGAGGAGTTAGGAGATGATTCTGGTTGTACTATTATTGTGAGGTGCCATCGAGTCAAGTACAACTCACATGATTTAATTCTGATGGTGCTTAAAATGAGCACCGGGCTGGTGCATGTGGTTACTGTGCTCACTTGCTATCAGTAAGGTTGAGATTTCCACCCAGAGGTACTTTGACAAATGGTGTGGTGGTCTGCTTGCGAAAAATTAGCCAGTGAAAATTCCACGGTGTACGGGTTCTGTTCTGACACCCAGTAGGATCACTGTGAGTTGTAATTGCATCCAGGGCACCTGATTCACTCGATTGTTTTAAATGATCTTCCAGCCGCAGCTGGTGATCTGGCCCTCCTTTCATGGCCAAATAGAATTGTTGTCCACGAGGAGGCGTCCTCACCAGATTACACAGGGCTCACATGCTCTTAATTATTGTACGCTGATTGTCTCTGACACTCACCAGGTAGTTATCAACTGATTCTTTCTATCATTACTCTTTATTTGTGGTCTCACAAAAGAAATAAGCCCTACAATGTCAGAGATCACGTCTTACATCAAAACCCACTGCAGTTGATTCTATGAGTGACCTTAACAGCCTGCCTCATAGCATTTTTAAGGCAGAAATGGTTACTGAAATAGACTGACACATCTTTCTCCTAAGGAGCAGCTTGGGGGCATCAAGACACTGACCTTTCAGTCAGCAACTAAACAATTTAACCCCTGAGGCACCATGATTCCTTAAAAGGAGAACCGAGGTAATAGGAAGTTAAAGTACTTCAGATTTTTAAGATTTTTTAAACAGCAATTTGAAATTTCTCCCTCACACCCTTTCTACCTTTTAATCTTTGCAAATAGCCTTAATTACTTACTAGTAAAATGATCACATATGTAAGGATTTTCTTCAAATGCCAAAAAATGTAAAAGTGAGTTTTAAATATAATTGAAATACTATTAGTATTATTTTCTTGTTTACTTATTAACCTTTTCAGGGTTTTTTTGCTTGTTTGTTTATCAAAAACATTTGTTGAAGAATTAGTTTTCTTGTGTTGACCTGAATATATACATACATCCTCTGTCAGAAATAACATTTTAGTGCTAATGCCTTTCATGTAACACATCAGACTATGTTTTTGTGAAAAATAACATTACCAATAACTGGGTCCTTTAATCTTCTTACCTTTTCAAGTGAGATAGATGAATAAACATATTGGTTTTGTTTTGATATTTTGACATTGTAATAATTTGAAAATATAATTACGAGTGTTTTGGAAGGTTTTGTATCTTATTATTCTAGGCCTGTTTTGTAGATTTGTATCATAAATCTTCATGATTTGGTTTGCTATTTTCCACTTTACTTTGTTTTATCAAGACTGACTCTTTTTTTTCAAAAGCCTAGAACTTTTAGATCATAATGGGCTAAATGTCTGAACGCAAGAAGTAGGGAAAATCTGCATGCTCTGTGGTGAGGGCATCACCCTCATTTCTAGTCCAGTCCCTAAATGTTATGGTCTGGTTATTGACTGCTTATTAAGAAGATTGAAAACCTTGGAAAAACTCCTACAGATACAACACTCACATGGAAGGCACAGCCTAGTCATCACAGACGAAGCCTACTAGCTGATCAGTCTACATAAAAAGCTTATAATCAAATCTTAGCATCTCAGTTCTTTTATAGGAAAGGAAAATCAAGGATCAACAGACTTGAGAAAAGGCACCAAAAGGAAAGGTAAAGACTGAAACAGAGAGGATAAAAAGCCTTCCCAGGGCCTGCTCCTTTTGGTCTGTCTTAACTTTCTAGTGGGTATATTCTTCCTCTCAGTTGTTGCTGTTATGTGTCGTTGAGTTGCTTGTACAACAGCCCTAAACTCTTCTCTGTCCTGTGCCAATCGCACTGTCTCTGATACACCCATCCCAATTACCCCAGTCGCTGAATCAATCCACCTCATAGAGGGTCTTCTCTTCCTGTGCTGTCCCTCCACCCTCCCAAGCATGACATCCGTCTCCAAGGACAAGTCCCTCCTTACAACATGTCCAAAGTATGTCAGACAAAGCCTAAGAATCCTTGCCTCCAAGGAACAGCCCAGTTTAACCCTCTCCATCATGAATCTGTTTTCTTAGCAGTCCATGGTAAACTCAACACTCTTCTCCACCACCACAACTTAAAGGCATCAATTCTCCTTCTATCCTCCCTAGTCATCGTACAACTCTCTGATGCATAACAAGTGATTGCAAAGACCATGGCCTGTATCAGACGTACCTTAGTCTCCAGAGTGACACCATTGCTCTTCAATACTTTGGAAAGGTCCCTAACAGTAGACTTTCTCATTGAAATATGTCTTTTATTTTCTTGGCTGCTGGTGCCAAGAGTGTTGACTGTGGAGCCAAGCCGACTAAAGCACTCTCAATTGCTTCACCATCCATCTTGATGCTGCCAATTGGTCCAGTGGTGAGAATCTTTGTCTTCTTGACACTGAGCATCAATCCACATTGAAGGCTGCAGTCCTTGACCCTCTGCAGCAAGTGCTTCAAGTCCTCCTCAGTTTCAGTGAGCAGGATTGTGTCATCTGCCTATCGCAGATTGTTGATAGATCTTCCACCAGTCCTGACACCACACTTCTCAGTTAGGGCCCAAAATAAAAATACTCAATACCCTTCATTCCTTTGCATAATATTTAAAATAATGATACTTTAGTGAACCCCACCTAAGCCCTTGTCTGTTTTCTTGAATTTTTTTCACCATTATCCTTATTTGAAATAAAATTACATATTTACTGTCTATCTACCCCATTTTTAAAGCAATATTTATAATGGTAACAGTCAACTGACCTATGGAATATAATGTAAAAAAAAAAAACAATAAAATCCCTCATAAACTCATTGTTGCGGAAACGAACTGACCCATAGTGGACCCCACCATGAGGTTTCTGAGACTATATATTGGAGGAGATTGTCCGTCTTTCTCCTGCAGAGGGATGAAAACCACCAGAAAGGAATGTCCTTTGGGCTAGCAGTGCTGTTCTCTATGGTGTGCATCGTAACTCCCCAAACATGGAGCATAATAGACCTTTTAGAATGATATTTAATATTTCATTTTCTCAAGTTACATACTTAAGGAGAACCAGTGGCTTGACTAACACAAGAAAAATGTGGAAAATACAATTTGAAAACTCAGAGAACAAAGAAATGTTATAGAAAGTAAGAAAAAAATGAACTGTACAAAAACAACGATGAAAGAAGAATTATTTCTTTTAAGAAATTCAGAATATTAAGGATCTCTCATTGCATCAAGACAGTGAACTATCTGTCTGTCTAACAGACAACTGCCAAAAATTTAAGCTGGATTTAGAAGGAGCAGAGATTTTGTTGCTGGTGTCAAATGGATCCTGGCTGAAAGCGAAGGATAGCAGAAGAATGTCTGTTTGAGTTTTATTGACTATGCAATTCATTTGTCTGTGTGGATTACAAAAAGTATGGCTAACATTGAGAAGAATGGAGATCCAGAATGATTAAATACACTTTTGCAAAACTTTAGTCAAAGACTAAGAATCTGTTACAAGAACAAAGCAAGGGAACACAGCATGGTTGAAAATTTAAAAAGGTGTGTATCAGAGCTATGTGCTTTCTCTATACCTTTTTGATCTGAGTGTCAAACAAATCCTTTTGGAAACTGGACTTTGTGAAGAAGAGTGTAGCCTGAGGATTGGAGGACAGCCCATCAATAATCTATATTATATAGATGAGGAAGTAAAAGGCTTGCTGTAAAATATCAAAGACTGCAGGTTCAATATGGACTACAGCTTACCCTCAAGAGGACAAAATTCTTTACCTTTAGCTCTGGTGGCCTAGTGGCAAGAAGCTGTGATGCAATCCTGAAGGCGTGAGGTTCTAGTCCATCAACTGCCCTGTGGGATAAAGATGATCAGTCTCCTCCCTTGTGTTTAACTGCCTCTGAAAACCCACTGGAGGATCAGCCATGGGTCAGTTCCAACTTGATGGTACACAATGACAATAGACCAATAGACAGCATCCTGATAGATGAAGAAAGAATTGAACTTGTCAATAATTTTACCTTAATTAGACCCACAATCAACACCTTGACACCAGCAGTTAAGAAATCAAAAGATGTATTACATTGGGATAGATAATATGTGGTAAAGGAGCTCTCCAAAGTTCTAAAGAAGATTGATAACAGTTTAAAGACTAAGATATCTTTGAACCAATCCATAGTCTTTTAAATTAATAGTGGATGCTTTTGAGCTGTGGTGCTGGAGAAGGGTACTGAATGTACCATGGACTGCCAGGAAAACAAACAGATCCATCTTGGAGAGGATTAAACCAAGCTGCTCCTTGGAGGCAAGGATTCTGGGGCTTCGTCTGACATACTTTGGACATGTTGCCAGGAGGGACGGGTCCTTGGAGAGGGACATCATGCTTGGGAGGGTGGAGGGACAGCGCAGGAGGGGAAGACCCTCTATGAGATGGATTGATTCGGTGACTGGGGTAATCGGGATGGGTGTGTCAGAGGCGGTGCGGTTGGCGCAGGATAGAGCAGGGTTTAGAGCTGTTGTGCATAGGGTCACTATGAGTCGGAAACGACTCGATGGCACATAACAACAACAACAACCATATGAAAGTTGGACTGTGGATAATGTTAGGGTAATAATTGCCACCTCTGAGCTGAGTTGTTGGAGAAGAGTATAGAATTCTCCACAAGCATCAAACTCATAGTGACCCTATCAACAAGAGATCAGAATCCTATTCTATCCTGCTCCATCCTCAAACTCCCTGACACACACAAAAGCCCATTGTGGCAATCACCCTGTCAATCCCCCTACCTGATGGTCTTCCTCTCCTTTGCTGACCTTCCACTCTTCCTAGCATCATATCCTTCTCCAAGGAAAAACCCCTCATAGCAACATGCCCAAAGTATGTGAGGCAAAGCTTCGATATTCTTGCCTCCAAAGAGCACTTGAGCTGCATCCTCTCCAAGACATATCTGTTTGTCTCTTGGCTATCTATGGGGTGACCAGTGTTCTTCACCAGCACCACAGCTCAAAGGCATCAATTCTTTTTCTGTTATCGCTATTCATTATCCAGTTCTCAGATGTATAACAAGTAAACAGAAAGAACATAGACTGAATAAGACTCATTTTAGTCCTTAGACAGTCAACATTATTCCTCAATAATTTAGAGAGGTCCCTTACTGAAGATTTTCCCAGTGCAATGTGTCTCCTTATTTCCTGACTGCTGTGAGCAATGTTCATCAAAAAAGAAGAAGACCTTCCACGAGATGGAATAACACAGTGACTGTTACAATAGGCTCAAGTATATCAGAAGTGATGAAGATGGCACAATACAAGGCAATGCACCTATTTCCTGTTCACAAAGTTGCCATGGGTTTTGGTCTTCTCAATGGCACCTAACAACAACAGCAACAGCAACAACAACAACAACATTGCCATCAAATCAGAACCAACAAATAGTTGACCCTTCAGCAGGTTTTCAGAGTCTAAATAACAAGAGAGAAGTGTGACCAGCTTTCTCCTACAGAACAGTTAGTGGATTTGAACTGCGTGTCTTGGGTAGGCAGAACAACTCCTTACCGACTAACCAATCAGAAAGAACAAATAGTTCTACTAACTATTTGAAGTATTGAGTAATGAAATATTCTGAAGAGTTAAAGAAAAATATGTCATGTAAAACAGGACAGAAAACTTAAGATAGTAAGAGGGTCAATGTTGGAAGCTAAACATCTAAACGACAGCAGTTCCTGTGGAAATCAAGTAGAAGGCAAAAAATAATTAAAGATTCAGTGTAAGAATCTTTTCTGGACTGGAAATAAGGTGCTCTTGAATTGAAGTTTAGTCACACTCACTCCTCAACTCATTGCATGGCCACAGCTCACCGAGAGGTCTAGAGATACTCTAAAACTAAAAGAGGGCAAAGCATTTCCAAGAGGAAATAAGTTACTGCCTTCAGATTACTCTTCTGAATTAGAAAACCTGAACTCAAAGAGAAAATCGTCTACATGAATGTATCTTTAAATATATGTTGTTGTTATGTGTCGAGTCGCTTGCAACTCATAGCGACCCTATGTGCAAAAGCCCTAAACTCTGCTCT
>NW_006399752.1:4604801-4690632 GCF_000299155.1 Elephantulus edwardii | reverse complement strand
TAACAACAACAACAACAATATTAGAAGTGTGCAGAGAAAGAGATTAGGCAATAATACTTCGGAGGGATTCAGTTGGACTGTATTTTATTTCTGTAAACATTATGTATAACAAATAATGTCAGTGTTCACACTAGCCAAAGGGGAAAACTAAAGAGTCCATTAAGACATAACCGGATAAATAAAATGTGAGAGTAGGGTACTATTCTTCTATAAAAAAAAAATTAAAGAGCCCAGGTGGAATAGTTCAGAAAGGGTCGGGAGATCAGCAGTTCAGGCAGACCCACAAGGTCAGCAGTTCAAATCCACCAGATGCCTCACAGGAGAATGACAGCTAGTTTCCTCTTGTAAAGATTTAGGCCCTTGAAAATCAGATGAAGAATGGCTGCCAATCACACTTGAATCAGTGTCAGTGGAGTTGGCTGGATTCTGTAAAAAGGAATTGATACTATAGTGCATGCAATCTGCAATGTGGTTGAACATTGAAAATATTATACTAATTGTAACATCACATGTTGACTCAAAGATGTGTATATGAGAGGTGGACCACTGGTGGTATAGTGGATAGGGAATTATGCTACTTACCCGAAGGTGGCCTCTCTGTAGTGGTTTAGATCCACAGGAGAGAGATGGGCAGTCTCCTCCCTTGTGATTTACAGCCTCTGAAAATCTCCTGGAGTATCAGCTATGTGTTACTTCCAAACGGGTG
Source organism: Elephantulus edwardii (assembly GCF_000299155.1). Classification (NCBI taxonomy): domain Eukaryota; kingdom Metazoa; phylum Chordata; class Mammalia; order Macroscelidea; family Macroscelididae; genus Elephantulus; species Elephantulus edwardii. Next base: position 4,689,926 of record NW_006399752.1, on the reverse strand, counting down.
GCAATAAATGAATGAGTATATAAGACATGTAGAAAGTTAAATACAGAAAGAAAATATATTCTTGGTTACCATGGATTGAGGGAGTGGGGAATGAGGACTTATTGGAAGAGACTTTCTGTGTGAGATATGGGAAAATTTGGAAAATAAATAACGGTAATGATGGCATCCACGCCCTAAAAAATATACCTCTGGAAACTCTATGAACTTTGAGAAATGACAATAGTTATAGAAAAGCTTCAGGTCTTTTGTTGATAGGGTTCCTATGAGCTGTGTTCAGCTCGATGGCAATCAACACCAACAATAATTATCGCGTAGTATTGTTAGTATCATTCATGTCATTGAATTTGAAATTTGAAAATTGTTAAAACAAATTTTATGTTATGCATATTTTATTGCAACTCAAAAACAAATACTTTCAAGCAAATGTAGCATGTTGTTCTATACCATCAAGCTGGAATTGACTCATAGGTGACCTTCTGTAAACCAGCAGATTTTTAAAGGCTATAAATAGCAGAGGGGCGGAGTTTGCTCCTCTTTCTCCCACAGAGCAGCTGGTAGATATGAACTGCCTGCCTTTGGGTTAACAGTTGCCTTGTCACTAGGTTACCAGAGCTCATAATATAGCATAAAATGATTTCATGAAAATCATAAGAAATTCAATATTGTTAGGAGCTTTCTAGTCGACTACAATGCATGAAGACCCCATGAACAACAGATCTCTTTACATTCCAGTATATTTGAAATACACTACTATTTAGAACAAATAGGTTTAAATACAGAAACAAATAGAACGCTTATGTATACAAAGTAAGCAAAATTGTGTAGAACTTTAATAGATAGTAACTGAGTAGAAGAAAGGTCCACATAATTCTGAGAAAATGAGCTCTGACTCAGAAATACAGATCCAGCGGGAATATCAGTCAGCCATGTAAAAGGTCGTTCCAGTGTTTCTACTGTGGTGGCTTTCCTGTTGCTATGATGCTGGAAGCAATTTCAGCAGACCTTCCCAACTAAGACAGACTGAGAAGAGGGATCTGGAAATCTACTTTAAAAAAATTGAGATGACCAATGAAAGCCTAATGAATAACACCAAAATATTAACAAACATGGTGCTTCACAGTGGACTCCTCTGCTGTTGCTGTTATTGTTGTTGTTGTGTAGAGGCAGTTATTCACATGGGAGGAGTTTGCCCATCCTTCCATCATGGAATAGCTGGCGGGTTTGGACCATATGTCTTCAGGATTACAGCACAGCTTCTTACTACTAAGCCATCAGAGCTCCCTATAGGGTAGACAAAATTCACCTTCAAGTTGAAACAAAGTCACAGCTGACAATCAGCAAGTTTTTAGAGGCTGTACATTGCAAGGCTGAGGATTTCCCATCATTCTCCCGTTGAATAAATAGGAGATTTAAACTGACTGCATTTTGCTTGGAAGTGCACTTTCTTTCCACCTACTAAGACTCCATAGCTTTCTTCAAAGTTAAGTTGTTGTAAGTGTTAAGCCTTTTACTAGCATAATATGCTGATGTAGCACAATGAAAGAGGAAGAAACAGCTGAAAACATCAATTAATAATCAGAATATGATATGTACACTGTATGAATATAGGAGAATTGAATGTTGCCATCACTTAAACATGATGCATAAAGATAAATATCGTAAACATTAGTGAATGAACTGAAATGAACTTCAATTGGCCATTTTGAATTAGACAATCATATAGGCAGCTCTGCTGAGAATGATAAATTTAAAAAGAATGACACCATATCCATTACTGAAAAAGAACAGTTCTAGATCTATTCTGAAGTACAGATCTTGTCAGTGATAGGATAATAGCCAAAAAATTATGAAGAAGGCCAGTTAATAAAAATATTACTAAAATTTTTACATCAACCATAATGTCAATGACAAAGAAAATGAAGATTTTTACTGAGATCTAAATTCTGAAATTGATCAAGTATTCAGTAATTCAATTGGAATATTGAAGTTTGAAACAAGAAAAATCAGCCATTTAAAAATATGACTTTAGCAATAGAAACAATATTAGAGATGTCATAATAGAATTTTGCAGGGTCACCAACTTATTCATTGCAATTACATTTTTCTTAGGAGATATAAATCACCACTGTACATGTGAACTTTCCTGGAAAAAAACCCTCAAGAATAAAATCAGCTATATCTGTGGAAAGATACAATGGAGAAATTCAATCTAATCAGAACAAAACCAGAGGCTGATGGTGGAATAACTATCAATTGCTCCTATCCAAGTTTAAGTTGATCTAAAAAAAATTAAAACAAATCCACAAAAACTGAACTGTAACCTTGAGCAATTTAGAAACCTCTCAAAAATATATTTGATGAATTGAGCATAAAATGACAGGAGGCCAAAAAGGTAGAGGGATAATACTAAATACAAACCAATATAAAATAATAAATTTTTTAAAAAATACAAGAAAAATGTGGAAAAGAAGCAACTCTGACACACAACTTTCCTGAATTTAAACCATGCAGTGTTCTTTTTTTTCTATTTGGATATTAGTTTTTTTTATCTAGCTATAGATGCTACGTCGTTGTTGTTATGTGCTGTCCAGTCGCTTGCGACTCATAGCGACCCTATATACAACAAGCCTAAACTCTGCTCTGTCCTGTGCCAATCGCACTGTCTCTGATATGCCCATTCCGATTACCCCAGTCACTGAATCAATCCACCTCATAGAGGGTCTTCCCTTCCTGTGCTGTCCCTCCACCCTCCCAAGCATGATGTCCCTCTCCAAGGACCGGTCCCTCCTTACAGCATGTCCAAACTATGTCAGACAAAGCCTCAGGATCCTTGCCTCCAAGGAGCAATCCAATTTAACCCTATTCAGGATGAATCTGATTGTTTTCCTAGCAGTCCATGGTACCCTCAATACTCTTCTCCAGCACCAAAGCTCAAAGGCATCAATTCTCCTTCTATCCTCCCTAGTCACTGACACATAACAAGTGATTGCGAAGACTGTATCTGATGCGCCTTAGTCTCCAGAGAGACACCATAGCTATTCAATACTTTGGAGAGGTCCCTAACAGCAGACTTTCCCATTGCAATACATCTTTTAATTTCCTGGCTGCTGGTGTCAAGAATGTTGACTGTGGAGTCAAGCCGACTGAAGCTGTGAACAATCTCAATCTCCTCACCATCCATTCTGTTGCTGCCAATTGGCCCAGTGGTGAGAATCTTTGTCTTAGCACAATTCAGTATTCTAAGATTCCTATTCTTCTTAATGTTTAAATAGTTGAAATAGCTGGATTACATTAAGAAGGATGTGGTGTTAGGATTGGAGGAAGACTCATCAGCATCATGCTTCAGGCACATGACAAAACTTTGCTTGCTGAAAGCAAAGAAAATTTGAAATACTTGCTGCAGAAGTTCAAGGAAAACAGATTTCAAAGTAGATTACATCTCAACATCAAGAAAACGGAAATTCTCAACACTGTACCAACAGACAACATTGTGATAGAGAAAAGATTGAAGTTGTCAAGGATTTCGTTTTACTTGGATCCACAATCAATCCTCATGGTGATAACAGGCAAGAAATCAAAAGACATTGTTCTTATGTGCTGTTGAGTTGACTACAACTCATAGAAACCCTACGACTCATAGAAACCCTATGTACAACAGCTCTGAAACCTGCCCTATCCTGAACCAATCGCACTGTCTGATATACCTACACTCATTACACAAGTTATTGTGTCAATCCATCTCATCTGGGATCTTCCTCTCCTGAGCTGTTCCTCAGCCCTTCCAAGCATGATACCATTCCCCAAAGACTGTTCTCTCCTGGTCACATGCCCAGAGTATATGAGACAGAGTCTCAAAATCCTAGCCTCCAAGGAGCTACTTGGTTCCTCCTTCTCCAGGACAGATCTGTTAGTTCTTTTGACAGCCCATGGTATGTGCAATGCTCTTCTCCAGCACCACAACTTAAAGGCATCAATTCTTGTGTCATCATTTGTCATTGTCCTGCTCTCTGAGATATAGCAAGCAATTGTGAAGATCATGGCTTGTGTTGGGCATACCTTAGGGTCTAGACTGACACTGTTGTTCTTTAGCATTCTGGAGAGATCCCTGGCAGCAGACTTTTCCCAAGGCAGTTTGCATTTTGATTTCCTGATTGCTGATGCCAGGAGTACTGATTGTGGATCTGAGTAAGAAGAAATTGTTAGAAGTCTCAGTCTCTTCTCCATGCATCATCATTCTGCCAAATGGCCCAGTGGTAAGAATCTTGATTTATTTGTTGTTGTTTTTTTAATGTTAAGATGCAAGGCATATTGAAGACTGTGGTCTTTGGCCTTCTGCAACAAATGTTCCAGGTCCTCCTCAGTTTCAGCAAGTTAGGTTGTGCCATGTGCATAACACAGGTTCTTGATGAGTCTTCCTCCAATCCTGATGCCATGTTCTTCCTCATAACATCCTCCTGAATAATCCATTCCACATACATTGAAAAGACGTAGAGAATGGTGCATCTCTAACATAGTCCGTAATTGATTTTGAAACATGCAGTGTTTCTTTGCCCTGTTCTGACAACTACTTCCTGGTCCAAGTATAGGTTTATCATGAGCACAATCAGGTGTTCTGGAATTCCCATTCTTTTCAAAGTTATCCACAATTTCCCGTGATAACACATAGCAAATGAAACACAGATAGATGCTCTTCTGTCTTCAGCCAAGATCCATCTGATATTGGCAGTGATGTCCCTAGTGCCGCAGCCTTGACACAGCCTTCTAAACCCAGCTTGTGTTTCTGTTAGTTCTCTGTCAGTGTACTGTCCAGTCACTTTGTATGATCTTCAACAGGATTTTGCTTATGTGTGATATTAGTGATATCATTCAATAATTTCCACACTCTGGGGAAAATCTGCTGTCAAATACCCCTCCAAAGTGCTAAAAAGTAACAATGTCAGTTTAAAGACTAATGTGCACTTGATTCAAGCTAGTCCCTTTTCAATTACTTGCTATGTATCTTAAAGTTGGAAAATAAATTGTGGTGACAGAGTTAAGAATCTATGCCCTTGAATTGTACTGTTGGAGAAGAGAACTGAATATCCTATGGACTGTCAAAGAACAAACAAGTCTGTCTTGGAAGAAGTTCAGTCGGGCTGCTCCACAGTATCAAGTATGATGAAACTTTATCTCACACACTTTGAGCATATTGTCAAGAGGGATCAGTGCTTGGGAAATACATTTTGTTGAAAAAGGTGGAGGGTGAGAGAAACAGAGAAAGACTCCAAAGAAGATGGTTTGATACAGTGAATGTAACAATGGACTTGAGTATGTGGGAGATTGTGGGGATGTTATGGGAGAAGATGAGGTTAGATCTGTTGTTAAAAGGGTCAGTATGAGTTGTAATTGACTTGATGTACCTGACAACAGCAACAACAATAATATGGAAATGCAAAAAAATCATAGAAAAGATAGGAAAAAGGAAAAGACCAAAATAGACGCCATAAGAAGAGTCTGAGACTAGCTCTTGAATAAGAGATCACTAGGGTATATTTATACCTATCTCAAGGAAAGTGAACTTTTAAAAAAATATGAATAGCACTTACAAGTATTATCATCCTGAGGATAATTTTTAAATTGTTGCATAAATGCATTGATAGCAATTGTCCAGAAATTAAAACAAGATTCAAAAGAGAAAAAAAAATTATAAGGGGAAAAAATATAACATTGCTGACATTTAATGGACCTTTGTTGAAAGAAAAGAATACCAAAAATGTATTTGACCGTGCCTTATTGACTATGCAATGGCGTTCAACTGTGTAGATCATAATAAATTATAGATAACATTGAGAAAAAAGGGAATTCCAGAGTATTTAACTGTGCTGTGCAGAAACTGTAAATAGAGCAAGAGACGCTCATTTCAACAAAACAAAACGTTGCATGGTGTAAGTCCAAGAAAGATAGATCCCACAGTTGTATCTTTTCACCATATTTCTTAAGTCCAGGTGCTAAGTAAGTAATTTTATTAATGCGCTCTTTAAGGAAGAATGCAGCATCAGGATTGGAAGAAGACCTGTGACCAACTGGACCTGTGCAGAGGTTGTACATTGCTTGTTGACAGCAAAGAGGAATTGACAAATGATTTCTGATGAAGACCAAAACTGCACTATAGATTACTTCTAAAGATACATCAAAATCTTCACAACTTGGCCAATACAATAAAATATTGAAGTCAAAGATTTACTTTTTTTCACAATCAACATTCATGAAAGCAGCAAACAAGGTATATATTTTTAGTAGGCAAATCTTACACAGAATACCACTTTAAAGTATTAAAAAGCAAAGAGGACTAAGGTGAATGTGACAAGTTGTTTAGCGTTGTTATGTGCCCTCGAGTTGCCTGTGACCCCTAACGACCCTATGTATAACAGTTCTGAAGCCTGCCCTATCGTGGGCCAATCTCAGTCACTCTGGAACACCTAATCCCATCACCCAGTCATCATCACAACCCATCTCCTCCTCTTCTGCACTGTCCCTCTACTCTTCCAAGCATGATGTCTTTCTCCAAAGACTGGTCTCTCCTGGGACATAAGTTATTCTATTTTTCAATTATCTCTTACCTGTAAGAAAGCTAGATATTGAATAATGATGACAAGAGAAAAATCCATCCCTTTGGATTTTTGTTTTGGAAATGCAGCACTGAACTTGCTAACCAGTTTGTGCCAAGAAATCTGGAGGACAACTACCTGGCCAACTGACTGGAAGAGATCTCTATTCCTTTAAAAAAAAGTGATCCAACAGAGTATAGAAATTCTTGAACAGCGTCACTAATATAACATAAAAGCAAAACCTGCTAAAGATTATAAAAAAATTACTGGAACAGTAGTAATACATTGACAGAAAACTACCAGAAACAAAATCTAGTCTTAAAATGGGCTGTGGCACTAGGGACATCATTGTCAATATCAGATAGACGTCAGCTGAAAGAAGAGAGTACCAGAAGACTGTCTCTTTGTATCTTATTGACTATACAAAGGCATTTGACTGTGGGTCACAACAAATTGTGATTAACCTTGAGAAGAATATGGACATCTCAGAATACTTGATTGTACTCATGTGAAACCTATATTTTGACTAGGAAGCAGTTGTCAGAACACGATAAAGAAACACTTCATGGTTCAAAATCAAGAAAGAGGGGTTATGGATGCATCCTTTCTCCCTACTTTTTCAATCTATATGTGGAACAAATTATGCAGGAGGCTGAACTCTATAAGGAAGAGTATGGCATCAAGATTGGAGGAAAACTCATCAAGAACTTGTGTTATATTTCATGACACAACCTTGCTTGCACAAACTGAGGAGACCCTGGAACACTTGTTGCAGGTCAAGGACTATAGTCTTTAATATGGCTTGCATCTTAACATTAAAAAATCCAAGATTCTTACCACTAGGCCAATTGTCAGCTCCATGATACATGGAGAAGATAGAATTTTAACAATTTCTTCTTGATCAGACAACAATGCTCAGATCCACAATGAGAACTCTTGGCACCAGCAATCAGGAAATAAAAAGACAAATTACATAGAGATAATTCTGAGGACAGAGGCCTCTCCAGTGTGCTAAAGAGCAATGATGTCAGTCTAGAGATGAAGGTGTGTCTGATATAGGCCATGGTCTTTGCAATTGCTTGCTATGCATCAGAGAACTGGACGAAGACTATTAATGATAGAAGAAGAATTGATTACTTTGAGTTTTGGTACCAGAGAAAACAATTGAGCATACCATAAACTGCTAAAAGAATGAAGAAGTCTATCCTAGAGAGGTTGAAATCTGGTAGCTCTCTGGAGGCAAGGATTTTGAGCCTCCATCTCATGTACGTCTAGCATGTTGCTAGGGGGGGACCAGTCCTTGGAGAAGGACATCATACTTGTAAGAGTGGAGGGTCAGCGTGGGAGAGGATGACCCTACCCTAGGTGGGAGGGATTGACACTGTAACTGGAGTAGTGGGGTTAGGTGTGTCAGAGACAGTGAGATTAGCTCAGGATAGGGCAGAATTCAAAACTACTGTTCATAGGGTAGCCAAGAGTCACAGGTGACTAGACATCACATAACAACAACCAATATAAAAAAGAATAAACAAATATGTTTTAGAAGAAACATAATGAGAATTCCCCTTGAAAATAAGAATAGTGAGACTATCTCATGTACCTTGAACATGTTTTCAGGCAGTATTAACCCCTGGAGAAGGACTTTCTGCTTGATGAAATAGAAGGTTGGTGAAAGAAGAAGAACCTCGAGGAGGTGAATTGACACATTGATTACAGTAATGGGCTCAAATAAAGAACAAGTGAGGATGACAAAGGACTGTGCTGTGCTTCAACTCGGTGTTTTAGGATAACTATAAGGAACCAGTTAGACAGTACCTAACAGAAATATCAAAACATGAAAGTAGAATGAAAACATATTTAACTGAAAACAATAATTTTTATAGAAATCTAGTGAACAATGTTCTCTGCAAAGCAAGAGAGAAAACCTAAGGGGAAAACCGGGGATCCAGAGCATGTGGCATCTGGTATGATGACTAACGATGCTAACTGAAGTCTCATGATCAGTCTGTGGGAACAGAAACATATAGAAGTTAAGGTCAAAGATCTCTAGAGAAGGAAAAATAAAAAAAGGATTTGCTTAGTTCAGAATATTGAAACATGAAGAAATTAGTGAAGATCATTACAGTCCTCTTGGTCAATTTGAGAGGAGTTAGTGGTAGACAGAAGGAATAGTCCAGAGAGCATTGTTAACTCAAGGCCTGATTGTTGACAGATTCCAAAATGAGAGATGGAGACAGTAGAAGTGAATCAGTCTGGCTCATAGCTAACCCTCCAGTGGTTTTCCAGGGTTGTGTGTCACACGGGAGGAGACTGTCTGTCTTTCACCCAGGAAGTAGAAATAGCCTACAAAATGTAAATGAATTATTAATTCAAGGGAAAACAAAAAGTTATACAAGAAACAAATTGCAGTCATAATTTACTACTTGGCTCAGCCATAAAAATACTTATAGAGTCATAAATTTTCATAATATTTACATAACCAAATCTTGGAGAAAATGACTCAGAATGATAGAGGAGAGGAGGGAAGTATGCGGTCTAAAAATGCTAATTCACACCTTCCATAATAGGAACTCGGTAGATAATGTTTAAATGATAAATGTGCAAGTGTCAATCTGAGGATAGTATTTACAAAATTAAATATTTCACAGAGGCTACTTTAAATCTGCAAGGAGATACTGCTCAAGAAAGTATGGAGAGGTAGAAAAAATAGTGGTCAAGTACTGATATTTTTAAATCATTATCTTCATGATAATTGTCTTTTTTGAACTGTGTATAATTAGTATTCTACATAAAAATAGAAAGTACTCGAAAGAATCAACAAAAAATGTTTGAGACACTAACTTGTAGTATTTATCATCCTAAACGATAGGGTTTAGATAGTGTTTAGGATTTGTAATCCTTTCTATTAGGAAGACCTTTGACAAGATATTAGGACAGTGAGTGTAACAATTGACTCAGTCATTTTGGAGATCTTAAAGACGGCACAGGATAGGAAAGAGCATTACTATGAGACATGGTCGACTCAGCAGCATATAACAACAATATATGAGAAAGAGAAACTAAACACTGTAAAAGCTAGCACCTTCTAGGCCAGGGTTTTTTATACAGGGGAGGATGAGGATGGCACAAGAAAAGGAAGAGCTCAGGTGCGTTGCTTGTAGGGTCACTGTGAGTCATACTCAACTCGATGGCACCCAACAAAAACAAAAATTATGTTGTAATTGTTCCTATAGAACCTTTTTTACAAAACTGTTGATTTCTCTCAAAAGATAAGTATTTGGGAAAGGAAAGGTTTCATTTTTATATACATAAATTATATATCATTACAAATTCTATATCTTACATTTTTATGTATCATTTTATAATTATAAATAATAAGCTTAATTCCTAAGTATGCATCATTATAAAATATTGGTTAATCGGTATCTTCATTGTATTTACCTTATTTCCAGCAAATCAGCTCTCGATTGAGCTCCCAAATGGGGCCCTTACTCCTGTCTGTTTCCTAGAGTGCTAGCCCTCATCTCAGTTTGTTACTTTTCTTTATCTTTGCTGTGATGGTGTGTACACTTTATCATGATGAGCGTCTCTTCTTAGAAGCCATTGGGATATGAATGCTGTGTAAATGAATGAAAGCTTCTTGTCATTATAGTGCTAACGAATGGCGAGTCATCATAAGTCAATGCTTATCTAACTTTGACTCCACAACTGACCATTCCAGTGTGTTCAGAACTCAGAGATTTCCCAGGATGAGGAACTTTCATTGCAAACTCTGTGACAACCCTGGATGTACCTGGACAGGGACCTATCTAAATCATATAATTTCTTACATTCAACAATCATATTCTCACTGCCAATGCTTTGGACTCTAGACCTTCTTGTAAGGAGAAGTCAAGTAACATCCTTCTTGCCATTCTTTCAAGTGGAAGGTTGTGAGCAGTCCTAACTTACTAGGAGGCTTGTTTACAGAGTGTCACAATGACCTTGATCTATATGCAGTGAAAATAATTGGACCCTGTTCTCACTGGTTTGGTCCAAGATTTGTAGTTTTTAAGACCTGCTCTGTTGTTGATGACCCTTTGAAGCCTTTGATCCTTCAACAGTCATTGATTTATCCATTCTGAGTAATCTATTACATGAGTAAGATTCTTTGAAAGAAACAAGAATATATTGCTTCTTTCTAAAGACTATCCTCATAAGCCTGCTCTGGGCCCCCTGATGTCCTTGGCTAAAACTTCCTTGGACAGACTTCTTAGCTTGTATTTGCTCTCACATAATTAAAAAAAAAATAATCTGAATCTAGAGTCATTATAGTTCCCCAAGTATTCTGAAATTGGCATTTTATTATTGCTATCAGGTAAACTTTCAGAAGTGAGATCCAGAAAGACATCATTACCAGTTGAGCTGATGGTTTTATTTTAGATGCTTCCTTTTGCTTATATAATATAACATGGGGAGGGGAGGAGGAAAACAAAAGAAAACAAAACTCCACGTTTCCAAATAGCAAACAAAGCAAGTCAGTTTCAAATGAGCCCACTAACATTTATAAAGTAATTCTCATCCTTATAAATTGCCTTCTTGCAGGAAACAGACCTTATCCTGACTTTTAATATTTCAATGCACCGATCTTGGTGGATGGAGAATGGACCAGGCTGTATGGTGACGTCAGTGACACCAGCCCCAGACTGGGCCCCAGAGGACCATCGCTACATCACGGTCTCAGGGTGTTTTCTGGAGTACCAGTACATAGAAGTGGCTCATAGTTCCCTCCAGATTGTCCTCGCAGTAAGTGTTGACAGCCATCCACTCGCTCCTTCTCATCATCTAGAATTGTGATTGTTGTGCAAGCACAGGACACACCAACAGAATCTGTGGACAAACTGTGGCCTCTTGCCTTTTCCTGATTTATGTCTTGTTTAATAGGAATTTGTCGGATTTAACACCACCCTCTGTACCGAGTGTTCTGATGCTTTTGGCAATCAGCAAATAGACTTTGGCACCTTCGTCATTTTACAGAGGAAGTTCGATGAGCCAAGATCCAATTATTTTGGTTTTAGTAGACTTTTCCAAAGACTGGAAGGAAAATATGAGGATTTTCACAACTATAATTCTATAATATCCAAATTTCTAAAACCTCAGTAGATATTTCCTTTCTCTCTCAATGTCTCTTTTTTGGCTGTGTAATCAGCCCTGGAAATATTCTTTGTTTCAGTTCCTTTTCAGCTCCTTGCCATCTACTACTCACCACCTCCCTCACTATCATTCCCATTTTTAATAACATTTCATCTTTTCTATAAATTCTAATTCTAGATTGCTATGTGTCCTTTTAACACCTACTATGCCAACACTTCTTTCACTCTCCCTTTACTGTTATGTATCATTGAATTGAAACTGAGCCGTAGCTGAATCTCCAGCAGGTTTTCAGAGGCAGTAAATTGCACGGGGAGAGATGGCCCATCTTTTTCCTGTGGAACAGCTGACCTGCCTTTAGGTTGGCAGTGCAACTCCTTACCACCAGGCCCTCAGAGCTCCTTAGAATATTGGTGGTGTGTGACATCAATCCAGAGCCTTTACTAGGTAGTAGTAAGTGGTGTTAAGTACTGTAGTATCTTAGCTGTATGTACAACAGAAGTGAGCACTCAGCTGTGTACTGTCCCTCAGTGTTCAGCTTTGCATTGTCTCCACAGTAGCTGTTGTGCCTGAATCCGTTGGGACAGCCGTCACAGCAAATCTGTCTTGTTGAAGATCTTCCTTTTTTCTTGGGGACTTTCTACTTTATAAGCATAATGCCTTTTGTTTTGGTTAAAATAACGTTTATGTAACATATCTTTATGTTTTACAAAATACTAGCTGATATGGTACCACTATTATAATTAGCCACATAAACTTGGGAGACATAGTACATTAGGTGTTGTGCAACCATCCAGAGGTCAACTGTTCAAATCCACCAGCTCTTCCATGGGATAAATATGGGACGTCTCCTCCTATAAAGATGGAATTGACCCAACAGTGGTGGTTTAGGGTTTTGTTTGAGTTCTTTAAAAGAACAGGTTTCACTAAATGCATAATCTTTTAGGATTTATGATCGTTAAAATAACTCTCCATCTTCATATTTACATTGTCGATAGCCTACATTAAAATTGTTATGTATCCTTCAAAAACTATCTGGGATATGAAGAATTAGTAATGAGTCCTTTTGACCTCTTCAGTTAATTGTTTGGGGAATATTAATGCTGTTATTATTTTTAAGAACCAGCTCCTACATGGAATGGAGCTCTGGTGACTTCGTAGTAAGGAGTTGTGCTGCCAACACAAAAGCAAACAGTTTGAATCTGCTGGTAATTTGGGAAAACGATGGGTGATCTCTCATGTGATTTACTGCCTCTCAAAACCCACAGGAGGCTCAGCTATGGGTCAGTTCTGACTTGACTGTGCATAACAATAACAACCACATAAAATGAGGCCAGTTTATTCACATGCATCTCCTTTGTTATTAAATATATATAAAAGTGTGTGTGTGTGTGTGTGCACGTGCGCACTCATTTTCTAAAAAATCTTCCAGTGTGGAATTCAAGCTAGCGTACTGCCCAAAGAAGTATTGTTTTACATAAGTAATAATCACCTGTAAAGGCAAGATGGCTAAGGTGCAAAGAAGATAGATGGCGTGTCTCTAAGAGCAGATGTGACCGATATTTCAAGCTCCTGGCTCTTGCTTTTCCTGTCTACATTACCCCCAACTGAGTGGAGAAATATTTTGAGCAAGGCATCACAGAATGTGGCCCCCTGCCTCCCCTGCTCCCACCTGTCCTTCCTTTGCAAGGCATAGTGAAACATCTGAGAATGAGTTTTTATCCAACAGTGTGCCCAGCCTGCTTTGAGGAAATTTCAGTCTGCTGTTCTTTTTGCTGGTTATTGTCTAGCCAGTCTTACACTAAAAGTGTCAGGTTTGCAGAAACTTTTAAGAGGTTATAGCTTGAGTTTTAGAATGCCAACTCAAATGGTTTATCATAAATAATTTGTTCTAACTATTCATCCAAAGCACCCCCCTGCCCCAGAATAAATATTCCCTGTTGTCATTTCTGATCACTTCTGCTGTCATGATTAATTGATGGTAAGAGCATCTTATTTCTCCGTTCCACCCCTTCACGTTCCCCAAGTCGCCCCCTTGACAATCTAATCATCAATCCAGGCCAGCGAGCACTTGCTGATGGCTTTGAAAAGGTCAAGGATAATTGCTGGATCCTTAACCTTGAGGATGTATGGTCAATATGGGACAGAGTTCCTCAGGGTCAAAATCAAGTTGCAAACGTGCACTTTCCAAGGATATGATAATGAAAGCAAATGCAACTTCATACAATTTAGAGTTTTGCCTTCTGAGTTCGGTCCTTGTTTTTGCAGCGTCAGCTGTTCTTCTTCCCCATTGTTTTCGGGAGAGCCCGCCCTCTTTTGCAGCATATCTGGCTTTGATCTCTTCTCATAAACTGCTGCTCTTCCGGCCACTGGTGTTGATTAACTCCAAATCTCTCCAGCTCTTCTTCTCCGCCCTCCGTCAGCCTTCTCTACACAGATTCCTGACCCCTGGCACACCTGTCACACCGTTGTTCGGTTTTCTGCCAATCAACTCTTGGCTGATTTTAAAATTAGCATTCACAAAGTCCACATTTGCATCACGCATACATAAGCTATTCCCATCTACAGTCAAAGGAAGACAAGTATAATATCCACATAATTGGGGAGAGGGGCGATTAATCACACAGCCTCCAGCCGAGCAGAAGGGCTGCCAGCACTCCCTAATGATGAGCCAGGTGTGAGATTTCGAGCTCCCCCCTCCTCCAGCAGCATTTTCCTCAAGATGGCATTAGCGATCTCACGCAAAAACGAGGATACAGGTGTGCACAGTTTTAATAAAACCCCAAACTAAAAGAATCCTCACTTGCAAAGTAGATCAAATGCCTGTGTCTCCAGCGAAGGGGGCGTAGATCGAGTAGGGAGAAAGTGTTGCTGGCATTACAAAAGAGTCAATCTGATTTCTTCAAACAGTGTGCCATTGGGACTGCGTGGTTTGCAATGTGTGCTCGCATAAATTAAGCCTTTTGACTGTGTAACAATCCTTTCAGGGCGGTAAAGGAGATTAAAAACAGTTTCTAAGAGGCCTTATGGAGAATGAGTATGCTGAACCTGAGGTTTACTCTCATACCACAGAAATAAATCTTGTGTGCCTATTTAATCCAACATTAAAGAATTCTTAAAAAGCAAACTGAAACAAAAACCCAACTATGCTTCCTTGGAGTTGATTCCAACTCATAGTGACTATAGGGCAGAGTAGAATCGCTTTATACAGTTTCCACTCTGTACATCTTTACAGAAGCAGACTGCCACATCTTTCTCCTTTGAAGTGGAGAGTGATCTTGAACTTTCCACCTTGAGGTTAGCAGGCAAGCCTGTTACCCACTTGTTGTTATTGTGTACAACAGAGTCGGAACTGACCCATAGCTGATCTACCAGTCGGTTTTCAGAGGCAGTTAATCGCATGGGAGGAGATCGCCCATCCTTCTCCCGCAGAGCAGCTGGTGGCCTGGAACCACGTGCCTTCAGGAGTGCAACACCCACTACAGAACGAATATTATTTTGCTGGAACCCAGGGATCCCATTGGTAAAGAATGCTGTGGTTGATTAGCTGTATCATCCAATGCTTCACAGAACAATGTTTATGTTTGCTATGCATATATTATATCTCACATCCTATAAACAATATACTTAAAAATGAGTATACAAACAAGATTTTGTGTGATACCTTGACAAAGAAGTTGTGTAAAAGAGTAAAGGGACACTGCATAGGTGAAAATCGAGAAAGGAGTATGTCACAGTGTATCCTTTCTCCATACCTTTTCAATTTATATGTTAGGCAGATCTTTCAAGAAACTAGACTTTATAAAGAAGAATGTGGCATCAGAATTGTAAGAAGAATCAACAACCTGCATTATGCAAATGGCACGACCTTGCTTTCTGAACATAAGGAGAAATTGAAGTGCTTGCTGAAGAAGGTTAATGACTACACCTTTCAGTATAGGTTGCATTTCAACATCAGGAAAACAAAAATCCTCATTACCAGGTCAGTGGGCAGCATCATAATAGATGGACAAAAGACTGAAGCTGTTAGTGATTTTATTTTACTTGGTTTCACAATCAACAATGCTGGCCCTAGCAGTCAGAAAGTCAAAAGATGAGTTGCGCTGTCAATGACCTTTCCAGAATACTGACAACCAACGATGTCAGTCTAAAGTGTGCCTCATCCAAGATATGATCTCTTCTCAGTTGCTTGCTTTGCATCTGAAAGCTGGACAGTGACTAAAGAATGCAGACAAAGAATTGAAGTCTTTGAGTTTTGGTGTTGGAGGAGAGTATTAAACATGCCATGTAGTGTCAAGAGAATGAACAGGGCTGTCCTTGAGAAAGTGAAGCCAGGGTGCTTATTGTAGGCAAGGATGGTGAAACTCCACATCTCATATACTTTGGGAATATTGTCAGGAGAGAAAAATCCTTGGAGAATAATATCATGGCTGGAAGGGCAGAAGGTCAATGAAAGAGAAGAAGTACCTCAATGAGAAGGATTGACATGTTGATTGTGACAATGGAGTCAGGCATATTGGAGATGGTGAAGTTGGCTCAGAATAGGATAAAATTCAGAGTCATTTTTCATAGGGCCTCTGAGTTATAGATGACTTGACAGCACACAACAACAACAACAACAAGGAGTTCTGGCCATGGAGTGCATAATCAATCTATCAAGGTGAACAGTTTCAATTCACTCATTACTCTGCAGGAGAAAGATAGAATTCTCTGTCAAAAAAGATTTATACTCTTGGAAACCCAATAAAGAGTCATTGGGATGCTGACAAACCACAAATGCTTCCGTTTGTGCTTCAGTGGTAGAATTCCTACTATGCATCGTCACTTAAGTGAAGTGGCTGCACTTTTTACAGAAGAGATTTTTTTATTTTGGCAGTCTATGAAATGTTCGACATTCTTCACCAGCACCACAGTTCAAAGGCATTGATTCTGCTTCAGTCTTAACTATTCTGTCCAAAGTTCATAGGTGTATAAAGCTACTAAATATAGCACAGTGGAAAGCCAGGCCTTTACTTGCTTTTACATGGATATCTGTTTTTATATGAAAGTCAAAGTTATCTCTCTCTCTCTCTCCATCTATAATTCTCTCTCTATCTCTCCATCTATAATTCCAGGTTTAAGAGTATCCTAAAGCCATAGTCTTAGGGGTTCCACCAATCTCTCTGGAAGCAGTAAGCCTGACCATTTTTATATTTTGGACAACTTTAATCTTTTTGCCATTTATAATAGTATTATTAATATCATGAGAAATTTTTTATTTATGTCTAGCAGCTTGTTATTGAATTTTGCTTCAAACCTAATTCCAAATTCTTCTCCATGTACCCTGACTTCTCAGATTATATGCTCAGCATGCAGGTTGAATAGGTTTAGTGAAAAGATAGGCCCCTAATGCACATCTTTCTTGATTTTAAATCATGCTGTTAACCATTGTTCTGTTTGGATTGTTGCTTCTTTGTATATAAACATAGTAAATTAAAAAGCCAAGGAAATGTGATTTTTATATTCTCGGCTTTAAGCTCAAATCCATCTGATGTCAACTATTATTTTCCTAGTTTTATATCCTCTTCTGAATCCAGATGAATTTCTGGTAGTTCCTCATCTATGCACTGTGCCAGCTGGTTTTGAATTCTCTTCAGAAAGATTTGATTTGTAATCCCCACCTTCTTTCGAACTCCTTTCTTTGGAATTGGCACAAATATGGAGTTTTTCCAGTTCTTTTCTTTGAGGTAACTATCTTTCTAATTTATTGGCGTAGACAAGTAAATGCATCTATCACTTTTTCTTGATTGAAACATTTCATTTTGTACTCATCAATTCTTGGAGCCATTTTTGTTGTTGTTGTTCCATGTGTTTGGTTTGATGTTTTGTTTTTATTTGTTTTGAGTCAATGCTCCCGTAGAGTTTGGACTTCTTTTCCTATCTTTAAGCCATTCAATGTCCATATAGGTTCTTGATCATATGCTACCTCATGAAATAGTTGGCAATTCGTGTTGGTAGAGTGACTCTATATTCTTCCTGCCATCTTCTTTTGATGCTTCCTGTATTATTAAATATTTTACCCATAGAATCTTTATTACCTCATGGTGCTTGGGTTTTTCTTAAATTCTTTCACCTTGATAAATGCCAAATTTGTTCTTTCCATCTGGTTTTCTAACTCCAGGACTTTTCATTATTTCACTTTAGTACTTTGGTTTTTATTTTTAAATTGCCTTTTGAATTCTGTTCTGCTCACTTCATCAATTCCTTTTTTCTTCAGCTTCTCTAAATTATGAATAAAAATGCAATATATCTTCTGATATCTATCTGATCTTTCTTATCTTCTTGATGACTTTTCCTTTCTTCACATATGATGCTCTTTATATCATCTTGTAATTCTAGTCTTCAGTTATTATTCTTCAGTGCATCAAACTTGTTCTTGAGAGTTCCAGTGAAACGTATCCACCATTGGTGACTCTGCTTGCATTTAAAATGCCAGTGGCATAGGGTCCAGCATCACAGAAACACACAAGGCACCACTGTTTGGCAACTCACAGAAAAGTCTTCATGTAGGAGTGAGAGTATTGCTGACATTGTATTTTGACTCCTCTTGTAGTCAGGAAACATTTTATTCACAAATTCCTATCAAAGATTTGGGGTCAAAATTTTCAATTAGCCTAGGATGTTCCTATTACAATGGGAAATGGCTGTGAAATAGCATCTTTTTAGAAAGATAGATGGGGAGTGGGATGAACTCCCACATAGTTACTCTTTTATTCAGAAGTGATACTGCTGTCATGTGGATTCTCTTTAATACATCGGTTGGAATGAAAAAATTAAGGCCAACTTTTCCATTTAAAATATAAGGTTGATTTGGTTGATGGATTTCACACTGAAAATTGATTTAGTCATTTAAGTTATATGAATTTTCCATTTCATTTATAAGTTATTGATTTTTTTCATTTCCCATAAACTAAATTAGCAACGTTTGCAGCTACACAGTTAAAAAAAAATATACTGAAAGCAAATAATTTCTTTTTAAAAAATATTCTTTTAGAAAATAGTGTTTCAATTGCACCAAACATTTTCTATGCACATTGAGTTAAACAAAATGCCTCCAAGAGAAAATAAGAAGTTTAATTAGTAGTCTTTTTTTGATGTCTTTGTAAAGCATTTTGTATATTCTCGCCAGAAATTGCTTTGACATGTGAACTAATTTCCCATTCTTTGCTTTCATTAAAATTTAAAGAACTGCTAGTAGATTCCTCAGTTGGTATATTATTTAAAATATTTTTATGATAGATAATTATATAGAATATAGTATAAGATTCAAAATATATTGAAGAGCTTTAGTGATATCACCATAGCATAAGATCATCTACACTTTTTTTTAGAGAACAAAGTTTTCAGATCTTAAACCTAACAAATGAAAATAAGAATCGAAATTCAACTCCATTTTAATCTAGTTCTATTAATAGATTTGTTTCCAACGAGATTTGATCTTATACTTAATTTAATCACCACTTGTGATAGATCATGTTGTTTGATCCATAGATCAAACAACATGACTATGTTATAATATATTGTTGTTGTGTGCTGTTGAGTCAAAACCAACTCATAGCTGACCCTCCAGCAGGTTCTCAGAGGCCAGTTTTCCATAAATTGCATGGGAGGGGATTGCCCATCTTTCTCCAGAGATTCTGTTGCATTTGAACCACGCGCCTTTGGGATTGCAGTGCAGATTCTTACCACTAGGCCACCAGAGCTATACTGTGCCTTATATAAATAATAATTTTAACAATAATCCAATTCAAATATCTTTTTTAACACTTGATGCTTTATGATCATTTCAGGTTACTTTTAAAGAATTAACAATACAAATCTTTCAAGTAAAAACATATCACATCAGGACAAAATTATGTGGGAGGTGTGGAATAGAACTACAGGTTCTAAAGGAGTCAAATCCAATTTATGATAGTTAAAGAAGAACATGTTCATGTGGTTGAAAATAAAATTTAAAATCAAATGGCAATAGTATTTATTATTGTTAATTGTAGTTCTAGTGAAAGTTTACAAAAAGAATGCTTTTCATTCATTTATTGATACACTTTTCCTTTCTTTCCCTTCCTTCAATTTACTCTGTAATGCATGTCTTGTTCCAGATTGTCGTACATGTAAAGTCTAATCATCCATTACTTTCAGATAGTCCTTCCTTTCACCTTTTCTAATGTAGTGTTACTATCTGTCCTTTCTTTTCCTACTCTCCTCTGCCCCCTGCAATGCCCCTCCTATTTTTATAACAGTGATTTTTATGTAGTATTTGTCCTTTGGTGACTGAGATACTTACTTTACAGAAGTAATAAAACTAATTTCTTTTAAAAAGCACTACACAACATAGGTGGGCCTGGAGGACATTGTGTTGAGTGAAATAAGTCAGTCACAAAAGGACAAATACTGCGTAACACTGCTGTTGTAAAATAGGACTGATAAGGGAGGGTTGGGGGAGAATAGGATAAGACTAGATAGATAATGAACACTACAGTGGAACAGATAAGGGGAAGAATGGTCCAAAAGGAATATATGATTAGGTATTATGTGTATGACAACAATTTGGAACAAGAGATGCATTGCAAAGTGGACTAGGTGAGGGGAGAATGGAGGGAAGGGGAGGAAAGAAAACATGCAACTATAAATGAATAAAAAAGGAAAAATATTAATATTAGCATAATATGCCAACTACACAGGGAGCCATTTTAACAATGAATAAAAATATTACATATCTATTTTAAATATAGATTTTTTTTTCAAGTGTAAAATTTTTGAAAGTTAAGAATGCATATACTATCTGGAAGAAGTGTTTTCATGCCACTGTACACAGTAGTTATAAGCACTTGCTAAAATAGGAATTCAGAATACATATGGCCTACTTCTGGAAATTTTGTTTCTTTGGGCCAGAAATAGAGCATGTTTGTCCCCATCAAGTCAATTCCAACTCACAGTAATCACAGAGGGTGAAGGACCATTGCCCAAAAGAGTTTCCAAGGCCATAAATCTTTAAGAAGCAATGAAGGAGTTTTTCTTTTGCTTTTCAAGGAGAAGAACGAACTGGAGGTGGGAGTTGGGTGGGTGGGTAGAAAAGTGCAACAATGAATGAATGGAAATTAAAAATCTCTGTAGATGTTTATTGAAATTAAAAAAAAAGAGAGAGAGAGAGAGAAAAAAAAAAGCAAGCTGCTCCATCTTCACCGAATCTTGTCAAAGTGCAACCAGGGTGCTCTTTGGATACAAAGATGGTTAAACTGTCTCACATACTTTGGGTATATTGTTTGGAGGGGCTAATCTTTGGAAAAGCATCATATGCTTAGAAAGGTGGAGGGTCAGAAAAGGAGGGGAAGATTTTCAGCAAGATAGATTGATAAGTTACTGTAACAATAAGCTTATGTATATCACAAATGATAAGGATAGCCCAAGATAGGAGAGTTCAGATCCTTTGTTCGTAGGGTGATTTTGAAACAGCTGACATGAAGGGATCTAACAACATTACAAGTTACTACCTTTTGACCACCCATCAGCCTGTTCCGTGGGAGAAAGATGATGCTGTTTCCTTCTTTAAGATTTATAGGCTTAAAACCCTTGTGAGAAGTTCCACTTAATCAAAGTGCCGTAACCTAATAAAATAACTGTGGTTGGTCTTTTGGGGCATCTATTAAAATATCCACAAAATATTCTATTCCATTAAATCCTATTACATAGTTTATTAAAATATCCACAAATATGGAGGAAAAACCAAACTATAATGTAAATAGAGATTTGTTTTTCAGTAATGTACAACAACAACAACTCGTTGTTCTCTAGTGAATTGTGAGCTACAGCAACCTGACCGGACAATAAGAAAGCAAACGCTTTACCATTGCACCACCAGTGGTCCTTTCCCATTGATTCTCTAACACACACACACACACACACACACACACCCCACCAAACTGTAAGGTCAGAACTGACTCTTAGCTAACCCACAAGCACATTTTTAGAAGCTATAAATTGTACAGGAGGAGATGACCATCTTTTTCCTGCAGAAGAACTGGGGCATTTGACCAGCCAGAGAAGGACTGCTAGAGTTAACAGTGCAACCCCCTAAGGAAATAGATGAATGTGATGATTAATAGAACCTACAGCGGACAGTTCTCTGTGCAGTTGTCTGCTATCAAACACACATAAATAAGCAATATTTTATAAAGTCATTTTCAAGTTCAAAACAAGATTTATACCAGGATAGTAAGAAGTATTCAGATCTATTGTTACCACTAAAATGATTACATGACTCTCTATTACTTTGGAGTTGGCAAACTCACTATTCCTTCATAGCTCAGTACCCTGAAAGCCTATCCAATAAATTCTAAAATATTAGTATGTCTTTTTAAAAATTTTACTTTATTCCTATACGTTACCCTTAAATTGCTAAGTGCAAAGGGCAGAAACCTAAAGGGCCTCTAAAGTCAAATTACTCATGAGAGTGTCTTGGCTTTAATATCCTCTGGTATTGTCTATATGCAAATTCAGGAATAAAAAAAAGTAAAGCGGTCACAGTCTGGGAGTAACAATTCTTAAATCTTATATCCAGCTGAATAATCAACTTTTTTTTTGTAATTATGAACTAAATAAGATAGTGTTCAAAAAATTGCCTTGAAAACAAAAAAGTTGGTATTTATTTTATTTTCTCCTAAGCTCAGTTTCTTCACTTGCAAAGTAAGAGTACTACTACTTTTCCCTCCAACTAACTCACAGTGATGTGCAAAAATGAACTAAAGCCTATGACATTTATTTACTCCATGGATAGAATTATCATTCCTTGAGCCTGCATGATACTATAGTATTTATTTAATAGAGTGTACTAGCCTACTCAGGCGAAGTTTTAACCTATTTTCACTGTTGTCATTGATGTGTAATATCTATTTCTGTGTATTATTGTTGATGTTGATTGCCTTTGAGTTGAGCATGACTCATAGCTACCCTGTGAACAAAAGGCCAGAAGCCCCTCTCCATCTATCGACATTTATCAAAGTTGATAGAGTTTCCAGAGGCACGTTGTTTAGGAAGTAGATGCCTCTGTTTGAAAATCTTGCTTCGTAAGCATAATGTCACTTTATGAGAGTCATTGAAAATAGTATGTAATAAAAGTGCCAGTACTTTAATAGTAGGAATGTTAGTATTGGCTGCAGCAAAGCATTACCTGTTGGCTTTTCTCTAAATAAAGGATTGCATAGTGAATAATATAAAATTATATCCCTTATATCTAATTTTATACTCTTAATTCCTGACAGAAAAAAGTATGTTACAATATATAAATTGCAATAGTTTGTGGAAAAAACAAAACATACTGCTATTCTTGAATTCACAGCTCTGGTCCTTGTACCCACATGCACTATCATGGTCTCCTAGGATGCCTTTCTAGCTATGAGTCATTACTATCATACAAAATTTTCAAGAAATAAACCTTTGATGCCAATTTCTTCTTCAGTGAAACATCTAAACACAGTGATAGGTAATAAAATAATAATAATAATAGTTGTTGTTGTTGTTATTGTTGTTGTTATGTGCCATCGAGTCACTTGCAATTCATAGCTACCCAATATGAAACCGCTCTGAACCCTGCTCTTTCTTGATCCAATTTGCCTTTGACACAACTACTCCATTAACTCACTTACTGAGTCAATGTGTTGATGTTTTCAAATAAGAGCAAAGCATTCTCAAAGGAAAGAAGTAAAGATGATTTATACTATAATATGAGAGATAATTTATTGTTTAGCATGTTATATATGAGTGAAAAATAGAAATACAGTCAAACACACTTAAGTTAAATAGTGTTTACACAGGAGAATAAGAGCCATCTGTACTACTCTGGTTTTTGCTTTTACTGATCCTATAAATAGGACTTTAAAATTCTACCATTCAGCCCACACATTCTTTTATACAACTGCATATATGATTCTCAGACTTCCCTCTTCTGTTACTTATTCATCTCCTTATGCCGGACTAGCTAAGCCATTCTCTGCCATTCATCCCATCTTCTAACCATTACGCTAATTAAATTTTTCTCATGCCTCAGTCCTCAGAGTCAAGATCACAATTATACACATCTACACTTACAACACAGAATCTTTTATATGAATTAATAATTTCTCATTTTATTATTCTTATTGAAGTATTTAAAGAATCTGGGTGACAAAACAGTTGAGCTAACTGCTAACTGGCAGTGTAATGATTTGATCCTACCCTATGGCCCCATGGGAGGAAGGCCTGGTAATCATTTTCTGTAAAAATTGCAGCCTATAAAACACTATGTCTAATTCAGTCTGTCACACAGTAGTTGCCAGGAGTAGAAACTGACTTAATGGCACTAAACACAATAAAGTAACTATTTGTCATATGATTTTGTTCTTGTTGCTTTTAATTTTAAATAGGTGTCCAAAGTCACATAAACTCCTAATAGTAAAGACAGAAAGGATCTTAAGATAGTTTGAGGTTTTTCTCCTCTTATATTCTGAATAGCATGGGTGGCTCTATTAGCTTTTATTCTCTTTACTTCTTAAATATCACATGTGTTTTTGTTGTTGTTATGTGCCGTCGAGTCGCCTGTGACTCATAGCGACCCTATGTACAACAGCCCTAAACTCTGCTCTGTCCTGTGCCAATCTGACTGTCTCTGACACACCCATCCCAATTAACCCAGTCACTGAATCAATCCACCTCATAGAGAGCCTTCCCGTTATGTCCCATCCATCCACCGTACCAAGCATGATGTCCCTCTCAAAGGAACAGTCCCTCCTTACAACATGTCAAAAGTATGTTAGATGGAGCCTCAGAATCTTTGCCTCCAAGGAGCTGCCTAGCTTAATCCTTTTCAGGATGAATGTGTTTGTCTTCCTAGCAGCCCAATACTCTTCTCCAGCACCACAGCTCAAAAGCATCAATTCTCCTTCTATCCTCCTTAGTCACTGTCCAACTCTCTGATGCATAATAAGTGATAGCAAAGATCATGGCCTGTATCAGACACACCTTAGTCTCCAGAGAGACACCATTGCTCTTCAGTACTTTGGAGAGGTCCCTAACAACAGACTTTCCCATCATAATACGTCTTTTAATTTCCTGGCTACTGGTGCCAAGAGTGTTGACCGTGGAGCCAAGCAAACTAAAACTATGAACAATCTCAGTTTCTTCACCATCCATCCTGATGCTGCCAATTGGTCCAGTGGTGAGAATCTTTATTTTCTTGACATTGAGCCTCAATCAGTATTGGAGGCTGAAGTCCTTGACCCTCTGCAGCAAGCGCATCAGGTCCTCCTCAGTTTCAGCAAGCAGGGTTGTATCATCTTTATGACGCAGATTGTTGCTAGATCTTCCACCAATCTTGACCCCACACTTCTCCTCATAGAGCCCAGCCTCCTGGATAATGTGTTCTGCATACAGGTTGAAAAGGTATGGAGACAGGACACATCCCTGGTATACGCCCTTCCCAATTTTGAACCATGCAGTGCTCCCTTGCTCTGTTCTGACTACTGTCTCTTGGTCCAAGTATAGATTTCACATTAGAACAATCAAATGTTCTGGGATTCCCATTCTTCTCAGAGTCAGCCACAGTTTATTATGATCCACACAGTCAAATGCCTTTGCATAATCAATGAAACACAGATAGACATTCCTCTGGTATTCTCTGCTTTCAGCTAAGATCCATCTAGCATTAGCTACAATATCCCAAGTAACACGATCCCTTCTAAACCCAACCTGGACTTCTGGCAGTTCTCTGCTGATGTGCAGTTTCAGTCATTTTTGGATAATCTTCAGTAGAATCTTGCTTGCATGTGAAATCAGTGATATTGGTCTATAGTTTCCACACTCTATTGAGTCACCCTTCTTTGGGATGGGAACAATTATAGATATCTTCCAGTAAGTTGGCCAAGAGGTTGTTCTCCAGATTTCTTGGCACAACTTGGTGAGCACGTCCAGGACAGCATCTGTTAGCTGAAATATGTCAATTGGTATACCATCTATTCCTGGGGCCTTATTTTTTTTGCCATTTCCTTCAAAGCAGCCTGAACTTCTTCCTTCCTTTTGATCCAGTGAGTCAGTATATTCTTTCCATCTTCTTCTAATACTTCCTAGATCATTAAATATTCTTCCTAAAGCATCCTTGATTATAGCAATTCGAGGTTTGAATTTGTTCTTCAGTTCCTTGAGCTTAAGAAATGCTGAAGGAGTTCGGCCCTTTTGATTTCTGATTCCAACTCCTTGCACATTTCATTGTAATATTTTACTTTGTCATCCCGTGCTGCCTTTAGAAATCTTCTATTCAATCTTTAGTATCTTGAATTCTTCCTTCTGTTTTGGCTTCTCTGCACTCCAGAGCAATTTTTAGAATCTCTTCTGACATCCATTTTGGTCTTCTCTTCCTCTTCTGTCTTTGCAATGACTGTTTGCACTCTTCCTGGACGATACCCTTTATATCCTCCCACAGCTTATCTGGTCTTTGCTCATTAGTGTTCAAGGCCTCAAACCTGTTCTGAGATGGTTCTGAAATTCAGGTGGGATATACTCGAAGTCATATTCTGGTTCCCGTGGATTTCGTTTAATTTTCCTCGGCTTCCGCTTGAACTTGCATTTGAGTAGTTAGTGGTCAGTTTCACAATCAGCTCCTGGCCTAGTTTTCACCACTGATATTGACCTTCTCTAGCGGTTCTTTTCGCAGATGTAATTGATCTGGTTCCTATGCATACCATCAGGTGAAATCTATGTATATAACCTGTGTTTATGTCTCTTAAAAAACGTATTTGGAAGGAACAAGTCATTGTGCAAAATTCGATCATTCTCTCTCCAGCTCCATTTCTGTCACCGAGTCCATGTTTCCAACTACTGAATCTTCTCTTTTCCCAACTTTTGCAATCCAGTCACCCATTGTTATCAATGCATCTTGATTGCATGTTCGATCGATCTACGGTAAAAGCTGGTAAAAATCTTCTATTTCCTCTTCCTTGGCTCTGGTTGTTGGTGTATATATCTGAATGATAGTGGTATTCACTGAACTTCCTTGAATGCGTATGGATATTATCCTGTCACTTTAAGGTGGATCTAGAAATGACTCTCTTAACTATGAAAGCAACTCCAAGTTTCCTCACTTTTTCATCTCCAGAGTAATATATCATATGGTCATCCGACTCAAAATGTCCCATGCCAGTCCATCTCATCTCACCGATGCCTAGTATGTCAATATTTATGTATTCCATTTCTTCCTTAACAATATCTAATTTTCATACATTCATCACATTCCATGTCCCAGTCACTAGTGTCTGCTTACAACTGTTCCTCCTCCTTTGTATTTCCCTACTTGAAAGCTCAACCTCAGTTGCCCTTTCTGTTAGTCTACATGTGTTCTGTTGTACATAGGGTTTTCAGAGGCCTGCTATTTCAGAAGTGGATGCCAATCGTTCTTCCTAGTCTGTCTTAATGTGAATGTTCAGATTTAGAGAAGTTTCAGCCAGACCAGCATTTTGCATACATTGTAAAAAACTTTATAGGTACAAATTTTTCCTTTTACCTCTTTTAGTCACTGTTTTCTACTCATTAATTTATTTTTACTTTTTCTACCCTTATTTCCAGTAACTTATAAATTTTGTTAAAATATTACAAGTTGGTTGGTTTGTAGGACATGATGTTGGAAAAGTTGGAGGGTCGATGAAGGAGATGAAGACCCTCAACCAGGTGGATTGCTCCGGTGACTGCTGTAATGGGCTATTTTGTGTCAGGAAGTGTGAGGATGGCACAGAATAGAACAGGGTTCACATCTTTTGTTCACAGGGTCACTATGAGTTGTGCTCGGCTTGATGGCACCTAATAACAACAAGAACATGTTCCTTAAAGGAACATAGTTCAAATCCTCCAGGTGCTTTGTGGAAGAAAGATGAGCAATCTCCTCCTGTACAACTCAGAGTCTCTGAAAACTTGCTGGAGGCTTAGCTATAAGTCAGCTCTGACTTGATAGCACATAACACAGCAGATTCTTTAAAGATTAAAAGAGTTTAGATTAGATAAATTGTCAATTGAATAGTGATAGTAAAGATTAAGGGAATGGATGGTTATATTCCTAGTAAAATTCTAGTTTACCACTGAAGATATATTGTTCAAGTTCTGGCTAATGCATCTTTGAGTTGTAGTGCTGGAGAAGAGTCTTGAATATACCATGGACCACCAAGAAAACAAATATTTCTGTCTTGAAGAGGGTAAAAACAAGTTTCTCCTTGGAGGCTAGGATTTTGAAGCTCCATATCACATATTGTGGGCATGTGGCTAGGAGAAACTGGTCCTGTGAGAAGGACATGATACTTGGAAGGTTGGAGGGAGAAGAATACCCCAGATTAAATGGATTGATATAGTAATGCAATGGGGGGTAGGTGTGTCAGAATCACTGGGACTGGCTCAAGACATGGCAGGGTTCAGAGCTGCTGTACATAGGATTGCTGTGAGTTGCAGGTGACTCAACAGCACATAAGAACAACAACAGCACCTCTCACTGAATGCTTACATGTTTCTGTGCTGCATCATGCATATTATGGGTGCTTGACTAAGACAGATCAGGGAATAAGGCCCTATAATCTATTTCTGAAAATGGATCAGTGATGTTATTATCCCTATATGTATTTCAACAGGTAGGTTCATAATTAAAAGTGGTGAGAAAGGACCTCACAGTGTTTTGTTCTGGTGGGACCTGCCACCATGAATCAGGGGATGACTTGATAGCAACTAACAACAAAAAGAAAAAAAGAGGGGGGAACAAAGAAGTGGATAAAGTGAGGGAAAATGTGTTTTGTGTTTTGATACTGTCTTGTTATTCTTTTAATGATAGTTTGAGAGAACAGAAATAACATACCCATGTGGTCTTCACATTTTCTACTATTGGAGCTCAAAATTTTACCATACGTAAGCAAGTGGGGAGTATTCTGAAGCAGTTTGACTCTACAGAGGTTTTGATTTCTGGTTCAGGTGAGACCCTGGGGCATTGTTTACTGGCCATTGACTGTGAGTTGATTGTAAGAGGCCTCCTATTTAAAAAGGCATTTATTCACCAGGAAGGGTCTGGGATCCAGGTGGGAAGTATTCTGAAGCAGCCTGACCCTACAGACTCATGATTGCTGTGATGCTAAACACTGTGATTCTGATGTACCAAATATGATAATAGTTACCCATGGGAAACAGTGTTTGGTGGAGCTCCCTGATTACAACAAGCTTGGAAGCAGGAGTGGCATCTACTTCTGAAACAGCTTGCCTCCAGAAACTCTATGAACTTGGAGAAACAATGAAAGTTATACAAGTGTTCAGGTCTTTCATTTATACAGTTTCTATGAGTCGTCTACAAATTGATGGCACTGAACAACAACAAGAAGTCAATATATTATAACTGACACAAGTGTTTTAAAGGACTGCTTTAAAGTGCTAAAGGAAAAGGACGTCCTTTGTGGACTAAGGTTTCTCTTAGCCAAGCCCCAACATACACAAGATGCATAAGGAAGACCAAAGAAGTATTTATGCTTTTGAATTATAGTATTGGCAAAGAATATTAAATATATCATGGACTTCCACAAGGTCAAACAAAGAAATCTGTCTTGGGAAATTTTGAGAGTTCCTTAGATATTTAAACTGTGTCTCACATACTTTAGACATTTTAATAGGAGGGACTAATTTGTAGAGAATATCATGCCTACTAGAGGGTCAACAAAAAAGACGACCCTCAAGCAGATGTGTTGATACAGAGTCTAGAACAGTGAATTCAAGCATAGCAAAGGTTGTGAAGATGACACAGGACAGGCGGTGTTTATGGGGTAACTATAAGTTGGAACTGACTGGACAGATCAAACAGCAAAGGTCTTAAAAATCCCCAAAATATCTTTGATATTTTTTCTTGAGATTTACTTGAAGGGTTTGAATCCCTGGTAGTTTTCCATTTGATTTCTATGCATCTGAAAGCTGGACAATGAATAAAGATGACAGAAAGTAAAAGTGATGCCTCTTAAAGCAGTGTTGGTGAAGAGAATTGACCATCCCATGGACTACCAAAAGAATAAGCAAATCTTGGAGAACGTAAAACAGAGTGCTCCTTAGAGGAGAAGATGATGAAACTTTGACTTAGATACTTTGAACATGTTGTCAAATAAGGCCAATCTTTGAGAAAAGACATCGTGCTAGGAAAGATAGAAGATCAGCAACTGAGTGGAAGACCATCAATGAGATGAACTGCACAGTGACTAAAATTTGTGAAGATGGTATGGCATCGGCTGGAGTGAAATTTGGTTGTTCATAGAGTTCTTATGAGTCATTGTTCACTCAACATCACCTAACAACAAAAATAAACATCTCAGGGATGGCATAAAACTGTCTACTGGATAACATCATGAGTGCATGATAGGGTGTTTGCACAACTTATCACCAGGATAATGTGAAGTAATTGATATTTTGTGAACTAATTTCTTCACATAAGAAATAATGGATAAGCTGGTCCAAGTGCAGTGGAAGCCACAACTAATTGATCACAGCCAGTTAAAGAAATAATGGATAAACATTACCTTCTTATACATTAATGGATCATTTCTGGTGTCACAGTGATTCAAGCACTTAGCTGCTAATTAAAAAGTTGATGATTCAAATCCACCAACTTGTCTGAAGGAGAAAGATGTGGTATTTCTGTAAACATTTATGGTCTTATAAACCCTGTGGGGAAGTTCCAATATCTTCTTTGGGATAGCCGAGTCAGAATCTACATGATGGCAGTGGGTTTGATTTGATCTACTCTTCTCATCTAACAATACAGGGTGTCTCACAGTCTCAAGAAAATTTGGATGTCTCCCTACATATTCTGAAAATTATGTTTCTTTTGTGGTGTATATAATGATTTATGATTTATGCATAAAACACTTTCTTTTTCCCTATTTTTCCATATAGTAATGATACATGGACTCTTGACTATAGTGAAACAGGCCTTTGTTTTACTATTTTCCAGTCTTTGAAAAATGCTTGAAAAAGTGGAGGGTCACCAAACAAGGAGAAGTTACTTATTGAGGTGGACTGACACAGTGACCGTAAAAGCAGGCTTTAAGGAAGCCAGAGACTGTCAGGATGGTGCAGGATAAAGCATCATCTGTTTGATCTGTTATACATAGGGGTGTCAGGCTGTTGTTGTTATGTGCCATCAAGTCACTTGCGACTCATAGTGACCCTCTGTACAACAGCCCTAAACCCTGCTCTATCCTCTGCCAGTTGCACTGCCTCTGACACATCCATCCTGATTACCCCAGTCACTGAATCAATCCACCTCATAGAGGGCCTTCCCTTCTTGTGCCGTCCCTCCACCCTCCCAAGCATAATGTCCCTCTCCAAGGACCTGTCCCTCTTTACACCATGTACAAAGTATGTCAGACGAAGCCCCAGAATCCTTGCCTCCAAGGAGCAGCCTGGTTTAACCCTCTCCAGGATGAACCTGTTTGTTTTTCTTGGCAGTCCACGGTACATTCCATATTCTTCTCCAGAACCACAGCTCAAAGGCATCAATTCTCCTTCTAGCCTTTCTAGTCTGTCCAACTCTCTAATGCGTAACAAGTGGTTGCGAAGACCATAGCCTGTATAAGACACACACCTTGGGGTGTTAGTAGTTGGAGTTAATTCAAAATCACTTAACAATGACAGTATAATACCATCCCAATGAAAAATAAACTAGGATAAAGTGAAACTGGACAGATACAGTGACTAGAACAATGGGTTCAAATGTATAAAGACCCATAGTGAGGACAGTACAGTACTCAGCAGTGTTGCATTCTGTTATACATGAAAAGGAACTGACTTGATGGCAAGTAAAAAATTAGAGGAACTAGAAAGACATCCAGGAAGACCACCCTATTGGGTTCCTTTGTTAGTCAGTGAGGGTATGTCTGGAGCCCTGAGCTGCTGTGTAACCTAGTCTGCAACCAATAAATACAGTTGCCATTCACGAAAGGAAATTCCTTATCTCTCTTTTCTCATACCTCTGTTTGCTTTCAATCTATTTCAATAATTCTATTAGACTCTTCAGCTCTTTCCTTCTGAATCTTCTCAAACTCCCCCAGTACTATTGGCATGAATGTATTTCTTCAACCTTCTCTACTAGCCCCTGCATTCTACAGTTGATCTCTTTCTGCCTGCCTGACAAGCCTGATGTTGAGCTTCTACTCCCTCTTTCAAACCTTCATCCTTCTGTCTTCTCCATCACTGTCTGGATAAGCAAGAGCATTCATATTCCTGAAGGTTAGAATCGTGATGTCATCATCACTTTTCTGGTACTGCCTCTCCTTTTCTTGAATTATCAAATGTATTTCTGAATCACCACGCTTTACAGACACATTAGTTATTTGATTGCCAGAAGTCAATACGTAAAAAAAAATATTTCTGGAAAACCTCTCCTAGTGTTATCTTTACTTATTCACACATCAGATTAGGACATCTATTAGTCACAATAATGTGGGTGGTAATAAGATTTTTCTAATAAACAATGCTCTTTCCAGAAATTGACATGACTCATTATCACCAGTGTTAATCTGTACTAATTAGTTCACATACATTTGGAAATGTTGGCAGATATTTTTTAAATTAACTCAACGAGAGGAATTAAGAGAGAATGAAACGAAGTTTCTCCTTGGAAGTCAGGTTTGTTGGTTTTTGTCTTTTTTTTAATTATTAATTTTTTTAATTTTTTTATTTTAATGAAAGTTTATAGAGACTGAGTATTTCCATTTTCATTGTTGCACTTTTCTCCCTATCCACCTCTCCCTCCCCCCAATTCACTCTTCTATTTGAAAAGTAAAATAATAATTCTTTCATTGTTACACAATCCTTCCCCCCCGAGTCCACTCCACAGATGCAGCCTTCATTCTGGACTCCTGTCATGACAATAATACCTAATCACATATCCCTTTTAAATAGTTTTCTCCCTCATCTGTTTCAATGCAGTATACATTATTTATCCCATCTTTCTCAGTCTCCTGCCAACAGTGATGTCAGTCCTGCTTTACAACAGTGGCATTATGCAGTA
The DNA here is from genome assembly GCF_000299155.1 of Elephantulus edwardii. Lineage (NCBI taxonomy): Eukaryota > Metazoa > Chordata > Mammalia > Macroscelidea > Macroscelididae > Elephantulus > Elephantulus edwardii. The sequence goes on along the minus strand of NW_006399752.1, from coordinate 4,657,130 downwards.
TTTGTCTTTTTGTGACTGAGATATTTCACTCAGCATAATGTCCTCCAGGGTCACCCATTTTTAATAATATTGTTTTCAGTGCTACATAATATTCCACTGTGTGAATATACCACAGCTTCTCTATCCATTCGTTTGTTGATGGGCACTTAGGTTGTTTCCAACTCCTTGCTATCTGAACAAAGCTGTGATAAGCATGAGTGAGCATATTAGGTTTCTGAAGATCTGTTTCATATACTATGTGCATGTGACCAGGAGGGACCAGTCCTTAGAGAAGGACATCATGATTGTAAGGGTGGAGGAACAGCTCCAGAGAGGAAGACTCCAGGTGAGATGGATTGATACCGTAACTGGGGCAATGGGGGTGGGTGTGTTGGAGTCCGTGAGACTGGCTCAGGACAGGGCAGGCCTCAGAGTTGTATATAGGGTTGCTATGAGTGGCAGGTGCCTTGACAGCATGCACCACCAACAACAATTAGTTAAAATAAGATTTTATTTGTTGTTGTTATGATGTTAAATCTAAAGGCAAACAAACTGCATTGTCATTGAGGTTTTTTCCCTACTCATGGAGGCCAAATAGGACACAGCAGAACTAGTCAGGCCACTCCCAAAGGGTTGGCAAGACCGAAAATCATCACAGAAGCATGCTGCCACTTCTTTTTCCATGGCACAGCTGGGAGGTTCAAAATGTGGACCTTTAGGTTAGAAAATATCAAGATTTAGTCACATCGGCTCTTACGTTGTGTTCAACAACTCTGGGATGTCATCTGGATTAACCCTGGCTGCCCTGCCAGTGTGGCTGGATAAATTATTTGAGCATTTAAGTAACAAATTAAAAGTCACTCAAAGCTCCATTTAAATATATCTGCATATACCCAAAATTAATCCTCACTTTCATTTTCTTTTTTGTGAAAAGCATTAGAGATTTCTTTTCCCATTTAAAGCCCATATGCTTACAGATGTTAATCTCCGGAGAGGCACAATGATTCTCCCAACAAAGGCGGTTTGTTGCTTGGCTTTGCTTCACTGAAACCCAGTCGGAGGCTCTGATGACAGATAGTCAGCTTGTCAGCTTTGCTTCGTGGATCCAAAGAAAATGGAACTGATCAGAAACAGCCTCCAATCTTACCTGTGCCTCTTGTGTGGGCGCTTTCATGCTAGGCTTGGCAGAGGCCTGAGCCTTTCATCATCTGTTTCACTGATAGGAAGAGAGAAGAGCGCTGTTGCACTTTTAGGTACCGTTCTGCAGACTGCTATAATGCAAAATAAACAAACAATATATTTTTAGGGCACCACCTGCAGCAAGCAGCTGTACCAAACAGAGCAGAACCACGAAGGATGTGATTTGTTCCATTTAACATGAAGCCTTGAGGTTTGAGGCATGAGGGAGGAGAAGGTTCTGTGTACAGCCCACACATCCATAATTTAAACTGAAGCTAATTTTTTTTTTACATTGGAATTGAGGTATCATTATATCTCTCCTTATTTCCCACCCTGCAACTTCTGGTTGAAAACAGTTCTATTATTCGGGTTATAAGTGTTAACTGGGAAAATCATTTTTCTCTGCCAGTAAACTTCCTCTTCCATTCAAGGGCAATTTTCTCTCAGAGCAGCCTATACTTAAATGCCAACATCTGCTATATCTAAGCTGTAGATGAAATGGTGCCTGGCATTTACATGATGCCAATGACATGATTAGAGAAACTCCTACACTTAGCTTACACAGAATTTTCTTCTTATCTTTAACTTTCATCTATTTCGGTCCTTCTTTAGGGATCTGTCTGCTTCCCTAAAGGTGTCACATGAGTCTAAATTATCCTGAAATGTTGATTTTTACCTTTTATTTGGATTGTTAGTTGGTTCTGGCATTAAACCTATTTCTTCCTCCCACCCCCCAGTATAAAAGCTGTATAAACATTGATCAACTTCCATTGTTACCTCCCTTGTTGCAGTATCTTGAGTTTTGAGGCTGGTGCAAAGGATATTTTTAACTACCTACATTCTTCCCCACCACCGTATTTTAACGTCTTCTCATCCTCTTAATGGCTATTGATTTTGGCCTCACAAACCAAAGTCCCCATTTCATTTTGAGTTCTCCTAGGTGAGCTGGGATGAATATAATTAAATTATAGATGACTCTGGAGGAGATCCAGGTAGGTACAAATTGAGGTCATTTTAAGTACAGAGAGGGAAAGTTAGCTTTAATATGAAGTTGAGCCCTAAGGATGATACAATATTCTGCTTTTTCCCTGGACAATGAACACATTTTAAAGACAGGAGAAACTAGTCTAAATATTTATGAGATGAACTGAAATGCTATCCTTTACTTCTCTTCACTAACTAGATTCTTAATCTAAAGGAAGATTATGCAATTTCCATCTTCTTTGCCTCTTTAAATACTCTTTGGTAGAACTTGTAGATATTTCTATACGACACAAAATGGTGAGTGAATTGAAGAAATTGCAAGTTTGTGAAGAAGTACTCTTTGAGCTAATGGAAGAAATCTAACCCTGAGAGATAAGATGCTTAGTTGCTTTCTTTCTCTTTTCCTTTATTATCAAGAAGGCATATTCGGCATGAAATAAATTCCTACTCAAGTTGTCTACAGGTGTGTCTAATGTAGGAACAGCTTTAATCTTTCTCACCTTTCTAATATATTCAAAGGGATTTTCTGAGAAAGTATTCCACATGGACTTTTACTAAATTGTGTCTGTTCCTGAATGCTTGTCAATCAATCAAATTTCCACTTTATGACTGTGGACAGTGCTTTTAACTCCACGTGGTTAAAAATGACAGAAGAAGGAAGGGGGAAATCGTTAGCTCCAAAGAACGAAAGAGGACATTTAGCTGGAGCAGTATTTTACATTCCTCCAAAGGAAGAGCCAGAAGAGTGATCTTCACTTACAGCACACCAAATATTCTTCAGGACTCTCAGGGAAATGTTTTAATAGATGTAAGCCTTTGAACTTCAGACTTAGCAAATGGGAAATAAGGTAGGTGAGTTAGATGTAACTGGATATTGAATAAAGTAAAAAAAAACAAATCAAAACAAAACAAAACACCCACAAACATGTTGTTTGGCAAAAGAAGGACCCATCATCTAAGTGACTGGTACTACAAGTATGATGGTATGGGACAAACATCAGGTAACTTCAGTTTCTTCATCTGTAAGATGTATAGCAATAGTGTCTACCCATTTAGATTCTATGTGTAAGGATTAAATTTGTCAAAAAGCTCTACTGGCTTAATGTTAAGGAATTGTGCTGCCAACACCAAGATTCTGGATTCAAATCCACCAGTCAGCTGTTACTTAGGAGAAAAATGGGCAATCTCCTCCTGTGTGTTTTTATGACCTCTGAAAATCCACTGGAGAGTGAGCTATGAGTTGATTACAACTCAATGGTACACAGCAACAAAGTTTAAAACAAGTGTCCCATGCTTTCTCACAGAGTAATATTTGATAAAGAGAGTTGTTATCATTCCTCATCACATGACCAATAGGCAGCATCATGATAAATGGAGAGAGATTGAAGTCATCAAGGACTTCATTTTATTTGGATCCACAATCCATATCTTTGGTATTAGCTGGTCAAGAAACCAAAAGATGGAGAAATCTGTTGTTAAGGACTTATTTAAGTGCTAAAGGAAATAAAATGTCAGTTTCTTTAAAGAGTCACTGATCAAAGACATGATCTTTTCAATTACTTTCTTTGCATCTGAAAGTTGGACAACGAATAAGGAAGACAAAAGGAAAATCAATAGCTTTGAATTATTGTCATAGAAGACTTTTTACTATGCCATGGACTGTCAAAGGTACAAACACATCTCTCGTGGAGGAAATGCAAGCAGGGTGCTACTTAGAGGCAAGCTGGTGAGACTTCATGGTTTTTGTGCATGTTATTTGGATGGGTCAATCTTTAGAAAAGGACATCATTCTAGGAAAGGCAGAGGGTCACAGAAAGAGAGAAAGACTCCAGGCCATGGTCTTTGCAATTACTTGCTATGCCTCAGAGAACTGGGCAATGACTAAGGGTGACAGAAGAAGAAGAATACCTTCAAATTGTAGTGCTGTGGAAGTCTTGAACATACAACCTCCAAGAAAACAAATAGGTCTGTCTCAGCGAGTGTGAAACCAAGTTTCTCCTTGGAGGCTAAGATTTTGAATCTCCGTCTTACTTTGGGCACATGACCAGGAGGGACCAGCCCTTGGAGAAGGACATCATGCTTGGAAGGGTGGAAGGACAGTGCGAGAGAGGAAGACCTAGATGAGATGGATTGATATAGTGACTGGGGCAATGGGGGAAGGAAGGTATGTCGAAATCAGTGGGACTGGCTTAGGACAGGACTGTGTTCAGAACTGCTGTTCATAGGGTTGCTGTGGGTCACAGGTGACTCGATGGCACATAACAACAACAACAACATGATATAAAAGATAAACCACTGTGAACACTTAAGTAGATGAGGAAGCAAAATATGCCATGGTTTGTTCTTTATTAGCCAACCCACTAAATTTTCTTACCTACTCATTTGCCTTTTTTTTCAATTAAGTGAGAATAACTAATTGTGCTTTCTATTCTACTAAAGTGGCTCCCTAATAATTGGTTATGAAAGGATCTAAGTATATATAACCCATGATGACTGTTTGAAAATGAGGCTTTGAAAATGGATTAATCAGTGATAATGTTTATAATTTCTGGAATATGCTTCTCCATAAATGGAATTTACAGCAGGAGCAAAATTTGTTTCCTCATACTTTATAAAAATAGAAGTTGGCAAATGCCATATGGGTTGATGGTGACTTAGAAAGAGTCAAAGACAGAATTATTCCATCTTTGAGAATGGACCCTAAGACCTAATTTTAAGTGCAAGTAGTTAGCCTGATGCTCCTGCATTCATTTGAAAGCCAAATAAGATTCTTTTGATAAAGCCCTCACATGCAGAATTAATTCTTTAGCACCACTCTTTTTTTTTTCTTTTTTTAAAATTTTATTGGGAAAAACATAGTGGGGGTACAAAGAGGTGAGGGTTGGGGGCAGAAGGGTGAGGATGGGCAGGGATGCAGTTGCAGAGCTGCAGAAATTGGTTGGTGGGGGGAGCAGGTGAAGGAAATGAAAAGGATCCAGTGGGGACCAGATGCTACAGGGGAATGATAAGCATTTTTGAATGGTATTTAAACCAACTGTCTTATTGATTTGGGAACTGGATGCAGACTCTCTGGCTTTTTCATGCTGAACAGGGGCGTTGATGTGAAGGGGAAAAGGGAGGACACTATCACCTTACTGGTGATCTTGGGTTAAAGCTGCTTGCCTTCTTGTTCTATTAGAAGATATTTTTCTGTCATTTGCTCCCCTCTGGACTACAAAGTATTTTCCCAGGTGGGTCCAGTGGGGATGGCTGGTTGAACCCAGAGGCTCCATCCTCCTTTGCTTTCGCTTCTTTAGCTGGCAGTTGTATTTCCTTTTTGTCACTGGCACTGGGTTCAGGGTCAGGTCTGAAGTAAAACTCAGTGTTAAGGTTACCTACAGGAAAGGGAGCAAACCTAGAGAGAACAAACTTGTGAGTTACAAATAGAGGGGTTTTGGGGGTGTTGCTTTCAGGTTTACTGAGGGAGAGGGTGGTGAAAAGTAGCCTAGATAAAATTCTCTGGATACCCTAGGCATTTTTTTCCCCACCCAGGGGTCAGATGGCACAATCTGGGGACTGAGGAGCTCACCCTGAGGGCCATGACGGCTTGCCCCGAGCAGAGAGCTGAAGACAGCCTGCCCCGGGCAAAGGGCCGTGACGGCTCACCCCAGGCAGGGCAACACCTCCCATGCGCTGGCTGGTACACTCCCCCTCTAATTGGCCCCACCCCAATCTGGTGCCCTCGCCTGACCGAGGACTATGTGGCCAGGGACAGCGTCTCCAATTCCAGCACCTCCACTTTTACCGCCCCCCATAAGTGGTCATACTATAATTTGAAGTAGGCGTTACTTCCCTCCCCCTTTATAAATGGCAAAGGGAACCTGAGAATTGTGAACAGGCTCCCCCCAGGTCTAAACAGCTTTTGGCAGAAGCATTCAACAGATCAAAATATGTGGTGCATTTAGGATGTCGGTCCTCTTGGACATGCTGCCACTGTTAGGTGTCATCACGTAAACAACTCATAGTGACTTCAACAATCCATTGTATGGTGATCATCTTCTCTGGCTGTCCAAGGAAACCCAAACCTGCAGGCGGCGGGCACACAGCTCTCATGTGGGTGGCCGGCGGGAGCGCAACATCTCCTGCACGTCATCTCCCACGCACTCCGACGGCCAGCAGGCCCACTTCCCCTGCTGCCACCATCTTGGCTCCAAGAATTCTCCCCAGAACAAATCCACTTTGTGGCAGTGTGGCAGCTCCGCTGTACCAGTCTTGGGGAGGCCTGGTGCCTACCATCCATCTTGGGTGAGGGAATTCATAGACTGAGGCTGTGGGAGCCTCATGGAGCTGCAGCGGCTGGTGCAGCATGTTGTGGGCCCTGCGGGAGGGGGTTGGGAGCCATGGGACTCACCCATTCCTCTTTGAGAATCCTTGAATTCCTGTTGTTGAGCCTCAATCTTCACTGAAGACCAGTCATCAACTGTTTAACTGTTCAATCATCAATAAACAGAAGTCTGTAGAAGGCCATAGTGGCCCTGTTCCAAGTGGTCCGCTGCTCCCGCAGCTCACCACGTTGTCTCTGCCTCTGCCGCCATCTTGGATCTCCGGCACCACTCTTTAAAGTTCATAGGTACGCTGACATGAATATCAGTCTTCCTCCATGCAGTATCTCGTAACATATCGTGTGCCAATGAGAGTGTTTAACCATTTGTTCCAAAAGGTTTCATAGGACGCATCATTGTTGTTGTTGTTGTACACTATTGAGTCAGAACCGACCCATAGCTGACTCTCCAGCAGGTTTTTAGAGGCAATAAATCACACAGGAGATTGCCCATACTTCTCTTGTGGTGCAACTGGTGAATTTGAACCATGTTCTTTTGGGACTGCAACACTGCTTCTTACCACTTGAGTATCCAACAGATGTTTGTTTTACCATACAGAGCACTATCTGGCAGGCAGCTATCACAATTTGAGACTTTCACATTGTTTTAACAGGAACATACAATTTGCTAATCATTATAGGAGAGGGAGAGACCTGGAAAACTAAGAATTAATTTTGTTGTTGTTGTTATGTGCCGTCGAGTCGTTTGCAACTCATAGTGACCCTATGTATAACAGCCCTAAACCCTACTCTATCCTGTGCCAACCTCATTGCCTCTGACACACCCATCCCGATTACCCCAGTCACTGAATCAATCCACCTCATAGAGGGTCTTCCCTTCCTGTGCTGTCCCTCTACCCTACCAAGCATGATGTCCCTCTCCAAAGACATGTCTCTACTTACAACATGTCCAAAGTATGTCAGACGAAGCCCCAGAATCCTTGCCTCTAAGGAGTAGCCCGGTTTAACCCTCTCTAGGATGGATCTGTTTGTTTTCTTGGCAGTTTATGGAACATTCAGTACTCTTCTCCAGCACCACAGCTCAAAGGCGTCAATTCTCCTTCTACCCTCCCTAGTCATTGTCCAACTCTCTGATGCATAACAAGTGATTGCAAAGACCATGGCCTGTATCAGGTGCATCTTAGTCTCCAGAGAGACACCGTTGCACTTGAGTACTTTAGTGAAGTCCCTAACAGCAGACTTTCCCATCGCAATACGTTTTTAGTAGTTGAAAATACCATGGACTACTGGGAGAACAAACAGGTTTGTCCTGGAGAGGGAGAAGCCAGAATGCTCCTTGGAGTCAAGGATTTGAAAACTTCCTCTGACATATTTTGGGTAAGCTGCAAGGAGGGACTGGTCCTTGGAGAGGGAAATCATGTTTGGGAGAGTGGAGAGACTGCATAGGAAAGGAAGACCCTCAATGAGATGGATCGATTCTGTGAGTGGAGTGGTGAGAATGAGTGTGTTTGAGACGGCGAGTTTGCACAGGATAGAGCAGCATTTAGGGCTCTTGTACATAGGGTCACTATGAGTTGCAAGCAACTTGATGGCACATAACAACAACAACAAGTGGGATCAAGTTGTCATGACAGGAAATGAGGGTGTTGTTTCTGGCAATAGGATCTTTTTTCAATTGGCCCTTCTGAAAAATTTTCTCTGGCTAGTATTGTATTTTTTTTTCAGTCAGAACCAGTATTCTGAAATAACCCTCACTGAAGTGTTACCATTTTTAGTATTTCACAGTTGTTGTTGTTGTTGTTGTTGTTGTTATGTGCCATCGAGTCACTTGCGACTCATAGCGACCCTATGTACAACAGCCCTAAACTCTGCTCTGTCCTGTGCCAATCGCACTGTCTCTGACACAACCATCACGATTACCCCAGTCACTGAATTAGTCCACCTCATAGAGGGCCTTCCCTTCTTGCACTGTCTCTCCACCCTCCCAAGCACAATGTCCTTCTCCAAGGACTGGTCTCTCCTTACAACATGTCCAAAGTATGTTAGATGGAGCCTCAGAATCTATGCCTCCAAGGAGCCACCTGGTATAGCCCTTTCCAGGATGAATCTGTTTCTTTTCCTAGCAGTCCATGGTACTCTCAATACTCTTCTCCAGCACCACAACTCAAAGGCATCAATTCTCCTTCTATCCTCCGTGGTCGTTGTCCAACTCTCTGATGCATAACAAGTGATTGCAAAGACCATGGCCTGTATCAGGTGCACTTAGTCTCCAGAGAGACACCATTGCACTTCAGTACTTTGGAGAGGTCCCTAATAGCAGACTTTCCCATGGCAATGTGCCTTTTAATTTCCTGGCTACTGGTGCCAAGACTGTTGACTATGGAGCCAAACAAACTAAAGCTGTGAACAATCTCAATCTCCCCACCATCCATCCTGATGCTACCAGTTAGTCCAGTGGTGAGAATCTTTGTCTTCTTGACATTGAGCATAAATCCATATGGGAGGCTGAAGTCCTTGACCCTCTGTAGCAAGTGCTTCAGGTCCTCCTCAGTTTCAGCAAGCAGAGTTGTGTCATCTGTATAATGCCGATTGTTAATAGATCATCCACCAATCTTGACCTCACATTTCTCCTCATAGAGTCCAGCCTCCTGGATAATCTGTTCTGCATATAGGTTGAAAAGGTATGGAGATAGGATGCATCCCTGGCATATGCCCTTCCCAAGCTTGAATCATGCAGTGTTCCCTTGCTCTGTTCTGATGACTGCCTCCTGGTCCAAGTATAGGTTTCACATTAGAACTATCAAGTATTCTGTATTTCACAGTACCAGACAATTAATTGCCAATACCTTAGTATTAAAAACTTCACTCATTCAAATAAGGATATTTATCTTGAAAGATAATATAAAGGGCACAATAATTCCAGTAAATAGAGCTGTAGAAAACATTCAGTACATTTTCGTTACTAGTGCAACTGTTATATCTCTTCCTTATCTTTCCATGAAGGTTCTTTTCCCCCAGTGAAATTCCCTTCACATCTTCAACTATAGTGAGAGGCTGAAATTTTTGCCCATCATAATTGTGAATTCTTATCTCTGTTGAGTCAATAATTTAAAAAAATGGAGGAGCTGTCCAAAAGCAAGTCAATTTTTCAAGTATTTTCTGTTTTATAAAAAGACAATCTTGGAATGACCCATCACCTCTGGGAAAGACAGTACTTTAATTCTTTAACTGAAAAGAAATTCCATCACACTAACAGACCGAAACTGTCTAAAGAGTTTGACACACCCAGACAATGTTTAATTTTTACCACTTTCACACTTCAGGATGAAGTTCTGCATCTTCTGCTGGCTGAGGAGTTTGTTTTTTCCTTCATAGTTGGCATTGAAGACAGAAGGATTATCATAACATTATACCCCTGTCAGCAGTTAGTGCTTAGATACTGATTTAGAGGTTGGCAGTTCAAAACCATCCAGCCCTTCCTTGACAAGAAAGACTTAGAAATCTGCTCTCATACAAATTACAGCCTAGAAAACGCCCTGGGCATTTCTGTCCTGTCACAAGAGTCTCTGTGAGTTAAAAATCAGCTAATGTTTTCTAACAACCTTAATAACAATACCCCTACCACATAAGATTTACCCATGTCTTAGAGATATCACAGGGAGCTGGCTTTAACAAACATAAGTCAGTTTTCTCACAGTTTAAGATGCTGGAAGCTTGGATTCAGGATTCTGATAGTAGGTAGGAAGGTATTATGTTTATGTCAGTTCTTAAAAAGGTACTTGTTTTCTTCAGTGTCTGTAGGCCAACACATCTTGGAGGTCTTCCTGTGTCTTGGCCTTCTATGTCAAAGAACGTCTGAGCAAGGGACCTAGGTTCTGAGGATGTGTTATTCTCTTCATCTTAATTCTTCTCTCCTTTTTACTCTTGAGAGATAAAAGGTGGTTGAGTCACACCCTGGGGAAATTCCCCTCTCATTAGATCAGAGTATCTTATTAAGGGTCTTGCACCCCATCTTTTAAACAGATTGGTTTATTACATCTCAGATCCCATCATGGAAATGGCAACTCATTATGTAACTGCCTCTAATTCACTTCACTAATGTAGAAAGTAGGATTTAGAAAATATAGGATAAATATTTTATACGGAGAATCACAGTCCAGCCAAAGTCAAACAGATTTGTTGGGCAGGGGAGGTTGCAGGGCAGGGTGTGGGGCAACAATCATTTCTTGATGCATAAAAGATTTCATTTCATCAAGGAAAGAATATAATGACTCTTTCTTTATACTCTCTTTGTAAGGTAAAATAGTAGACTCATGATTTAGTTTGATTCCACTGTGATAAAATTTTATCTTGTTCTCATTTTGCTTTAAGTTGTAATCAGGAGTCAAGTCTTTTCAAAATTATGGATAGTGTATAGAGAGGTATTAGCCTCAAAAAAACCACTGGTCTTTATACAGGGGTTTTGGTTATATTGATGATGTTAGTTTTAATGGAGTTAATGTCAACATAGTGACCCTAAGTGTGCAGAATAGAACAGCAAAACATTGAGTTTGGAGTTTAGTTGGTGTTTTTTAGATGCTTAGTTTTGATGATTTTGTTTTTTGTGGTTTGTGGTTTGGTTTTGGAGGGGTTCTTTGGTGGAGTGGAGAGCTCTGTTGTAATAGTGAGTAGAAAGGTTCATTGCTAATCCAAAGTCTGCATGTTTTCAACAGTTTGAATTGACCAGTAGGTCTGTAGGAGAAAGAAGAGCAGTCTACTCCTGTTGTTACTATAGCATCAGAAAGTTGTGACTGAATGGATGGTGCTGAGTTGGAAGGACTTTTGTTTGTTTGATATTTTTGTTGTTGATTTGTTAGTTTACTTTTGGAAGCAGAACTCTTGCCCTGAATTCCAAGACATCTTCAGGTTTGTTCTGTCTCTCAACCTTTTAACAAACTCTTCAGTACTCAGTGTATTTTGTTCTGCCTTTTTTTTTTTTTCTGTCCATAAGGTGAACTTGGAGGCAAGGATTCTGAGGCTCCGTCTAACATACTTTGGACATTTTGTAAGGAAGGACCGGTCCTTGGAGAGGGACATCATGCTTGGGAGGGTGGAGGGACAGAGCAGGAGAGGAAGGTTCTCTATGAGGTGGATTGATTCAGTGACAGAGGTAATCAGGATGGGAGTATCGGAGACGGTGTGATTGGCACAGGACAGAGCAGAGTTTAGGGCTGTTGTACATAGGGTCGCTATGAGTCGCAAATGAGTCAACAGCACATAACAACAACAACAACAAGGTGAACATGGTAAACTGAATGAACAAAGGGTATTTCATACACACATACATATAAACACGGTCCGCAGGGTTATGAAGAAGTTCCTGTGTGCATGTTTACCTAAAAATTGTAGATAAAGCAGAACAGACGCATACATTTCTTATTTAGTCTTAACTTTGGCACAAGAAGATGCAGGAGTTATGATAATGAAAAGGTTCATTTACTCAGTTGCTGACCAAAAGGTGAGTAGTTTGAAACTTCCAGTCACCACACAGGAACAAGATGCCTGTTTCTGTAAATATTTACCACCTTGGAAACAGTTCTTCGCATTTCTGCATAATGACTCTGTTCTGTGGAGTCACTATAATTTGGAACCAACTTATCAGAAGTGGGTTTAGTGCAAGAAAAGGTGTGAAACCTTTTCCATGACTGCAAAGAAGTTCACATTGGCAACTGGGGGTAAATGTAATGAAGAATTTGTCACAAACAGAGGTTGATTCTGTCATTTCAAAGACAGAACAAATGCATATAGCATTGTTGGACAATTAAACCAGAGAATTTACTCTGTGTGAGTTTGTGATTGTGCAAACATACATCACTTACAAGCATAAAGTATTAAGTATAATTTATTTTAATTTATTTAATTATTAAAGATTCAATAAGAAAAAATTATATAATAATATAAACGGAGAAGTGTTAGAATTTATAAACACCCTTAATACAGAAGGAAGAGAAGAGAACTAGATTTGATGAAGAATATAAGACAAAAAAAAAAATCAAACATCATGATATTAATTTTATGAGAATTAAATGATGGGGCAAATTTTTTTTATTATGAACTTAATGGCAATACAACTTGAAATTTATATTTTCCCAAAAAGTGTTCATTTTATTTACATTTTCAAAATTTTTGGCTCTAGTTTTTCATACTGTATTTTGAAAAATTGTTTATACTGTTGTATTTTTAAAAATATACACTTTTCTATGTCTTCTATTAATACTGTATCTTTTCCTTTAAATTTACTAGATTTATACCTCTATTCAGAGACTTATTTATATTATTATTTACAATGAACTTTTTTTTCTTAAATTATCTTTGTTGTTGTCAGGAGCTACAACAAGTCAACTACAACTCATCGCAACCCTGTGAAGGTTAGATCTGAACCTTACCCTACCCTGTGACGTCCACACCATTTCTGACATATGTGAACTGATTGTCACAGTCTGTGATAATCCATCCCTTTAATGGTCTTCCTCTCTTTCACTGACCTTTTATCCTCCCTAGCATAATGGCGTTTTCCATTGGCTAATGCTTCCCAACAACATGCTCAAAACATGTGACATAAAATTCCTCCATCCGTAGGCTTGTTATGAATCAGAACCAGTTGATTTACTAACGTAGAAGGCAGTGCTTCTCTAGCAGTTCAATTCACCAGCAGCTGCATAAGAGAAAGATGAGCAGTCTCCTCCCATGTGATTTACAAACGCAGAAAACCCCAGTGAAGGGTCAGCTGTGAGTCAGTTCCAACTCACCAGCAAGGAATTTGAAGTTTGAAATTTGAGTTTGAAACAGTAACAATAAATAAAGAGTTCTCATATTCCTTTTTTAAAATTTAATTATAAATATTTTTCAACTTAGAGTTTTATTTTGAAAAGTTTTCTTTTTTATTTTTGAATGAAAGCTTTTCTGGGTAGAGGATTTGTAGTTAATAGTGTTTTCTGTTGAATATTTTGAATACGTTACTCCGAAACACTTTGACTTCTGTTGTTTCTGAAGAAGAATCAGCTGTAAATCTCAACATTTCATATTACATATATGTATGAAGCTTTTTTCCCTCTTGCTCTTTATGATATCTTCTTGTTTTTTACTATTATTTAAGTTTTACTATGTGATTGCTATGATTTTCTGTGTTTATCCTACTTTATAGATTTATAGAGCTTCCTGCATGTGTACCTTGCTGTTTTCCACTAAATTTCTGAAGCTCTCCGCCGTTATTTCTTCTAATACTGTTTCTTCTACTTTGTATCTCATCTCCTCTTCCTAAATATGCCCATATGCCTGTATCAGTCATGCTAGCAAAAATATTTTTCCATTCTTTCTAAAATTATAGTTAACTGTTATGTTCTACTGTCCATTGATTTCTACATTATTTGCACTAATATATTTTAATAAAATAATAAATATTTTCTATTTTAATATAATTTGCAGAGCATACATTCATCTACAAACTAGTCTAATCAAATTGCAGCTCCTTAGACAAAATAGTTCCTATATCTTATTTGGCACCAAAATCTACATTGTCTATATATTTAAGGCCACTGAAAAGAATATTATTTTATTATCTTTTGTCATTCATTATTTTTTAAAGTTGTGCATGAATATTGTTATTACTGAAAAAGGTAGAAGATCAGTGAAAGAGAATGCATTAATAATTCATCCTGCTAAGATTAGTAGCAGACCAGTTACAAGAAGGGGGCTATTAACAGTGTCAAAAATGTTTGTTTTGCTTTGTAATTCCATGATTTCCAGCATCCACTGTTCCTTCTTCATTCAATTCCCGTACCCTTCTTGTCCCTTGGGTTTAGTGGTTCACAGTAATGTCTCACAGAGACTCAGGCCCCTTCCAGGGTAATGCCTCTCACAACTTGGGTGATGCAGGCTGGTGCATCAGAGACTGATGAGCTGTCAGTTGCAGTGCAACTACTGTATCCGAGTGTCCCTGGAAAGAAGCATTTCAAGGCTGGTGCATCAGAGACTGATGAGCTGTCAGTTGCAGTGCAACTACTGTATCCGAGTGTCCCTGGAAAGAAACATTTCAAGAGAGAGCTAGCATTGAGCTCCCCTGAGCATATATAAGCCTCTAGTAGGGTGGAGTTTGTATGTCACCCTAATCTTTACAATAATAAAATATAGTATTGTATTTATTTTATAATAATACAATAAATACTCCATTACAAAATAAATAGTTAATGGCTAAGAAAGACATTTTGAACAATTATTCTTTGACACCAAAGAGAGGAAGAGTGTTAATGAGATGGATTGCTATATTAACTACTGCAATGGACTTGAACATGGCAGACATAATAAGGCTGCATAAGGCAGACTAGGTCATGAGAGGAAGGGCTCAGGTCTGTTGTTCATAGATCAGTATGGGTTAGAGTGGACTTCATGGTACTAAACAACAATAACAATAGCTGCTACTATATGTAAGAATTGTTTTAATTTCTTTACCATCTTTTAAAATGTTTTACTTATCTTTGGTATTCTATGATACTATTAGGACAAAATTAGGTGTGACTTTTTTTATTATTTTTTCCTTAGTGCTTGAGACTCTCAGCTTGGTTTTATTTTTCTTTTGCAAGCTCATATCTTTGAACTTAATTACCTTGTCAAATGCTGTTTTAGCTTTCCTTGTGGAAATTTCATTGTTAGTGAGTTCCTTTTTTTAAATATTGTTTCCACATAATTTAAAAAAGTTATCTCTGATTTTTTCAGATCAGCTTTAATGAATTTTTTCTTAATTTTTATTTGTCTTGACTAATTTTTAGTTTTTTAAAAAAAATTTCATAAACATATTTTATTTCATGTAAATTGTCTTTCATTGTTTGAAAACATGTCTCCAATTTGCAAAGATATTTGTGTTGTCTTAGTTTTCATTGCTTTATATTTTTTCTAAATCTTAAAATACTACTTTTGAAGTACAATTCAATTGCTTTAACTGTCATTCCTGGACTAGGAATTTCCATTTCTATTTGCTCTGTTTTTCATAGCTGTTGTTGCTGTTTTTTGCCGTGGAGTTGGAAATGAGCCATAGCTGACCCTTCAGTGGGTTTTCAGAGGTAGTTAACTACAGGGGAGGAAATTGTCCATCCTTCTCTCCTGAAGCAGTCTATGGCCTCAAACTGCATGCCTTTGGGATTGCAGTGCAGTTTCTTGCCACTAGCCCACCAAAGCTCATGTGAATTCATCTTTATCTAGACTTGTTTTGGGTAAAGGTCTCATCACTGCTTTAAGTGAAAAAGCAATTTTGTGTATTGGCTAAGATTCTAGTTGTTGTTGTTGTTGTTAAATGCTGTCAAGTTATAAATAACTCATAGCAACCCTATGAACGAAAGACCTGCACAATTGTATAACTTTCATTGTTTCTCCAAATTCATAGAGTTTCTGGAGGCAAACTATTTAGGAAGTGGACTCCACTCCTGCTTCCAAGCTTGTTTAATCAGGGAACTCCACCAAACACTGTCCTCCATGGGTAACCATTATCGTATTTGACACATCAGTGTCACAGTGTTTAGTATCACAGCAAACATGAGTTACCTCTGCACAGCAAATGAACAGACCAGTGCTAAACCACCTAGAAAAGAATGTTTGACCAAAACCAATTAAAACCAGGCCTTAGGGCTGCAGATTAAAATCACCCAACTTTGACTTGGTAGCATAACTTTCTATCCACTAGGCCTATATATAGTTTAAATTTAGATCACATTGCCATTCATTGCCAAACCTAGAGTTTCAATATCCATAGTGCAGGATTTGTCCAAGAAACTCTGATAGTCCAGTGGCTAACACACTTATCAGTTAACTAAATGGGAATTCTGGTGGTGTAGTCTGCAGGTAGCTACACAGCTAGCCCAAATGTGAGCCTCTGGAAGTTCCAATCTAAAGGTCAGTAGTTTAAACCTTCCAACCAATAAGCAAAAGAATAATATGCTAATTTTTTATGATTATCTACAGCCTTACACTGTTATGTGCTATTCTGCTGTGTGCTGTGTACTTGTAAGTTTCTATGGGTCATAATTCACTCTATAACACGTAGCTTTGCTTTGGGTTCTAGACTTGGTCCAGCAGTTATCTAGGCAAGCTTTCACTTAGAGTCAAACAATATAAACAAACTTTGTAAGTAGACCAATATAAAATAAAAATTTTACTTAAAAAAGAGAGTGCTATTTTTACTTTTCCTTTTTTGAAAAAGTGACATTTTTGTCTAATTGTGTTTGCATCTTTTAACTGTAGTTATCATGCCATAGTTGAACTGTGTTCCTAAGGTGTGCTTTTAATCTCCATATGGCTAAAATCTCTGGAATTTTAACCCCATTAGTTGCCTTGTTTTAGAATGGGAAGTTGTTAATTGCTCTCCAAGCTTTCCTTTTAAATTAAGGTATACTTTTTATTTCCATTTTATTTTACATGTAAGGTTTCCTGTGTAGGTTATAGTTACAATATTGACCACACATCTCTTCTAATGACTATAATGATTTGTGTAGCACTTATTTTAAAACATTTATTAAGCATAAAATAGGTATTTATTAAACATAAAATGAGTGTGACTGGACTGAATGTCCTGGAAAACATTAGGTCTTTGTATACGACTTGAACAAATGACTATACAACTCCCAGTTTCTCTATTTTACAAATGTTAAAATGTTGTTGCTGTTATTGTTGTCATTATTATGTGTTGTCGAGTCACTTGTGACTCATAGCAACCCTATGTACAACAGCCCTAAACTGTGCTCTGTCCTGTGCCAATCGCACTGTCTCTGACACTCCGATCCTGCTTACCCCAGTCATTGAATCAATCCACCTCATAGAGGGCCTTCCCCTCCTGCACTGTCACTACACCCTCCCAAGCATAATGTCCCTCTCCAAGGACTATTCTCTCCTTACAACATGTCCAAAGTATGTTAGATGGAGCCTCAGAATCCTTGCCTCCAGGGAGCCACCTGGCTTACCCCTTTCCAGGATCAATCTGTTTCTCTTCCTATCAGTTCATGGTACCCTCAATACTCTTCTCCAGCACCACAGCTCAGAGGCATCAATTCTCCTTCTATCCTCCCTGGTCATTGTCAAACTCTGATGCATAACAAGTGATTGCAAAGACCATGGAGTGTATCAGACGCACCTTAATCTCCAGAGAGACACCATTGCTCTTCAGTACTTTGGAGAAGCCCATAACAGCAGAATTTCCCATGCCAATGCACCTTTTAATTTCCTGGCTACTGGTGCCAAGAGTGATGACTGTGGAGCCAAGCCGACTAAAACTGTGAACAATC
Source organism: Elephantulus edwardii (assembly GCF_000299155.1). NCBI lineage: Eukaryota > Metazoa > Chordata > Mammalia > Macroscelidea > Macroscelididae > Elephantulus > Elephantulus edwardii. The sequence continues at coordinate 4,639,361 of NW_006399752.1, read as the reverse complement.
TCAATCTCTTCACCATCCATCCTGAGGCTGCCAATTGGCCCAGTAGTGAGAATCTTTGTCTTCTTCACATTGAGTCTCAATCCATATTGAATTTCAGAACCATCTCAGGAACAGGTTTAAGGCCTTAAACACTAATGACTGAAGACCAGACAAGTTGTGGGAGGATATCAAGGGTATCATCCAGGAAGAGTGTAAACAGTCATTGCAAAGACAGAAGAGGAAGAGAAGACCAAAATTGATGTCAGAAGAGACTCTGAAAATTGCACTGGAGTGCAGAGAAGCCAAATCAGAAGGAAGAATTCAAGATATTAAAGAGTTGAATAGAACATTTCAAAAGGCAGCATGACAAAGTAAAATATTACAATGAAATGTGCAAGGAGTTGGAGTCAGAAAATCAAAAGGGCCGAACTCATTCAGCATTTGTTAAGATCCAGGAACTGAAGAACAAATTCAAACCTAGAGTTGCTATAATCAAGAGTGCTTTAGGCAGAATATTAAATGATCCAGGAAGTATTAAAAGAAGATGGAAAGAGTATACTGAGTCACTGTATTGAAAGGAATTGGCAGACACAGAAGAATTTAGTGAAAAAACATATGAGCAAGAGCCTATGGTGATGAAGGAAGAAGTTCAGCTCCTTTGAAGGAAATGGCAAAAAATAAGGCCCCAGGAATAGATGGTATACCAATTGACATATTTCAGCTAACAGATGCTGCCCTGCACGTGCTAACCAAGTTGTGCCAAGAAATTTGGAGAACAACCACTTGGCCAACTGACTGGAAGAGATCGATATTTTTTTTCCCACCACAAATAAAGGTGACCAAACAGAGTGTGGAAATATAGAATAATATCATTGATTTCACATGCAAGCAAGATTCTACTGAAGATTATCCAAAAACGACTGGAACAGTACATTAGCAGAGAACTGCCAGAATTCCAACCTGGGTTTAGAAGGGGTCATGGTACTAGGGATATTGTAGCTGATGTTAGATGGATCTTTGCTGAAAGCAGGGAATACCAGAGGAATGTCTATCTGTGTTTCATTGACTATACAAAGGCATTTGACTGTGTGGATCATAACAAACTGTGGCTGACTCTGAGAAGAATGGGAATCCCAGAACACTTTATCATTCTAATGTGAAACCTATACTTGGACCAAGAGGCAGTTGTCAGAACAGAGCAGGGGAACACTGCATGGTTCAAAATTGGGAAGGGTGTACGCCAGGGAAGTGTCCTGTCTCCATACCTTTTCAACCTGTATGCAGAGCAGATTATCTGAGAGGCTGGGCTGTATGAGGAGAAATGTGGGGTCAAGATTGGTGGAAGAACTATCAACAATCTGCGTTATGCAGATGACACAACTCTGCTTGCTGAAACTGAGGAGGACCTCCTGCACTTGCTACAGAGAGTCAAGGACTGCAGCCTCCAATATGGATGGAGGCTCAATGTTAAAATATGCACCTTAAAATATTATAATATACAATTTGTAAATAGTTCAGGAGGATATGAAAAATACATAACTGTGTAAAATGGGTAAAAAGGTTTTCTGAGCAACTAATATATGACATAGTAAACATTCAATGAAGATGTCTATTTAGTAAATCATTTTGAAATAATACAACAATCATAACCCACTATAAGTATGTTGGAATGGTTCATTTATATGCCCACAGGTATTTATGGATTTTGTGTTTATATGTGTAGATGTTAAGAATTTATTAAAAATGTCTTTCCTATCCATTGTTTGACTTCACCATGTGGATGGGCAGGAGTATGCTAATGGTGCGTGTTAGCCTATCCACAAAGGGATTAGGTAGTCTCACCAACCCATACGGGGATGGGCTAGTATTGCCATTAAACTGAGCAGATCCAGCAGCAAAAGCAGGTCTTCTCCACCAGGAAAAGAACAAGCAAGAGGGCCTATGGGACCATTAGCCATAGCAGCCACAGTGGAGAACCAGAGACCTGACATGAAATAGATCAACAACTTCAAGTGAAAGAGACCCTGGGACTACAATACATTGGAATCAGAGCTAAGAGTCTTGTCCAAGCTTGTTGGACAACTAGGGGTGGGGTACTAAAATTCTCATGACTGAGAATTTTGTAACATTAGCCTAGAGCGGTAAGGTTCGAGGCTAAGTGCCTGAGAGCACATTTCAGAAGCTGTTCTGAGTGACTATTCTGTTACTAACCTGGATTATAACCACTTTCTTTCCCCAGTATGGTTCTGAGTCATCATCTATAAACTAACCCATTGGATTTTGAACCCAGTAAAGCAGTACAATTGATGTTGATGTGAGTATAATGAGGAATGGGAGTGTGAGAGACATGTCCTGACCTCACAAGAATTGGTTTTATGTTATTGATACTATTGATGGGGACAGTTTACCTTTTTGAAGTTGATAAAAGTCAGACATGGTGGTCCTCATGCAGTTTTGCTCTTTTTACAGTATGTTATGTGTATTTTTATTTCTTCTTTTACTATGACTTGTCATCAATCTTTTTTTAGTATGTTTGCCTTATTTGACCAAAATTGTCGTCATCTCCCCCTCCTCCTCCTCCTCCTCCTCTTCCTCCTCCTCCTTCTTCTTCTTCTTCTCCTTCTTCTTGTTCTATATGCTTTCTGTTTTCAGGAGTCTGCAGGCAGGAAAACAGAGTTACTTTAAAAATATAATTCCTTTTTGAAGCACAGGCTGAGGACTTCCCCTATGAGTAAATTCCATCAAGTTTGTGAAATTTTTTAGTTACTCAGAGTGGTTTTGCATGCATTCTAGCTTGCGTATATATTCCATTTAATGACCCTGACTAAAAAGCAATTTACAGATAAATGAAGTGTTCTCTAGAAATAAAATGCAAACTACTTAATTTATTACTGTTTTATGTGCCTATGATATCATCACTTCTTAAGCCCATACATTTAGTGATTATTGAAACTGACCTAGAACCCAATCATATCATGTTGTGCTGTTATGTGCCATCAGGTTACCTGCTACTCGTAGAGACCATATGTACAGCAGCTCTGAGCCCCACCCTGTCCTGAGCCAGTCTCACTAATTATGATACCTCAACCCCCATTGACCCAGTTACTTTATCAATTCAACTCATTCCACGTCTTCCTCACCTGCACTGTCTCTCCATGCTTCCAAGCATGGCATCCTTCTCCAAGGACCAGTTTCTCCTGGCCATATACCCAAAGTATGAGATGAGGCTTCAAAACCCTAGCCTCCAAGGAGAAACTTGGTTTCACCCTCTGTAAGATAGACCTATTTGTTTTCTTGGTGGTCCATGGATGTTCAAGATTCCTTACCAGCACCACAACTCGAAGGCATCAATTCTTCTGTCATTTTTAGTCATTGTTCAATTCTTATATGCATAGCAAGTAATTGTGAAGACCATGGCCTGCATTAGGCACAATTTAGTCTCTAGATTGACATCACTGATCTTCAGCTATCTAAAGAAGTCCCTAATAGCAGACTTTCCCAATGCAATTTGTCTTTTGATTTCATGACTGCTGATTGTTTTGATTGTGGGATGAATCAAGCTAAAATTGTTAACAATCTCAATTTCTTCTCCATCTATCATGATGAGGCCAGTTGGCACATTGGTAAAAATTCTTGTTTTCTTGATGTTCAGCTTCAATGAATAATGAAGCCTACAGTCCTTGATTTTCTGTAGCAAATGCCTTGGGTCCTCCTCAGTTTTGACAAGCAAGGTTGTATCATTTGCATAATGCAGGTTGTTGATAAGCCCTCTTCCAATTCTGATGCCACATTCCTCCTTTGAGCCCAGCGTCCCAGATGATATGTTCCTCACATAGATTGAAAAGATATTGATATAGAATGCATCCTTGATGTACACCTTTCCTGATTTTTAACCAGGCAGTGTTTCCTTGCTCTGTTTTGATGACTGCCCCCTGGTCCGATTATAGGCTTTGCATAAGCTCAGTCTAGTGTTCTGGGATTCCCATTCGTCGCAGAGTTAGCCACAGTTTGTTGTGATCCACACAGTCAAATGTCTTTGCAAAATCAATGAAACACTGACATTTCTCTGCTTTCAACCAAGATCTATCTAACATTAGCTATAATGTTAGCTAGTACCATGACCTCTTCTAAATCCAGCCTGCATATCTGGCAGTTCTCTGTTGATGTGCTGTTCCAGTAGTTTTTGGATCATTTTCAGCAGAAAATTGATTGCATGTGATATTAGTGGTTTAGTTCAACAATTTCCACATTGTTAAATCACTTTTTTAGGAATGAGAATAAATATGGATTGGGTATCTTCCAGTCAGTTGGCCAAGTGGTTGTCCTCCAGATTTCTTGTCTCAAACTAGTGAACATGTCCAGGGTTGCATGTGTTTGTTCAAATAGATCAGTTGTATTCCATCAATTCCTGGAGCCTTGTTTTTCCCCCCTCTTCCTTCAGAGCAGCTTGAACTTCCTACTTCATTACCGTTGCCTTCGGATCAGATGTTGTTTCATGAAATTTTTCCTGTGTCAGACAATTCTTTTAGTACAGTGACTGTGTATTCCTTCCACCTTTTTTTGATACTTCTTTGATCACTTGACATTCTGCCCATAGCATCCTTAAGTGTTGTCATTTAAGGCTTGAATTAGTTCTTCAATTTATTCAGCTTAAGAAATGTGAGCAGGTTCACCCCTTTTGGCTTTCTGACTCCAATTCTTTTCACATTTCATTATAGTACTTTGCTTTGCTTTCCTAAGCTGCTCTTTAAAATCATTGATTCAGCTCCTTATCTAGAAATAATAACAAGTACCATCTAGAGATCTTTTTTATTTATTAGACTTCAAGGCTAAGTAGAAAATAGTAGATATATTTTAAAATGCTTATTTCATTTTCCGACCACATATTAGACCTAAGATTATATTCTTATTCCAGTAAACTTGTTCTAAGTTTCTTCCGTTTAAAATCTAACTTGCATATGGCCTGTTCCACACACAGCATGTTAACACCTGTTCTGGCTTTTACTGCTGATATTGAGCTTCTTCAGTGATTCTTTCCACAGATGTAATGAATCTGATTCCTATGCAGTTCATCGGGTTGAGGTCCTGTTAATACTTGTTATTAGTGTATGGATAATATCCTATCACCCACAACATTGTACTTCAGGATAAAACTCTAAATTGCTTTTTTAACTATGAATGCAACACCATTATTCATCTATTTTTTGTTGTAGGCATAGGTTAAATTACCCTTAAAAATCATCTTAAGAACAGTTTTGAAGCATTGAACACCAATGATAAATGACCAGATAAGTTGTGGAATGACATTAAAGATACCATCCATGAAGTGAGCAAAAGGTAATTATTAAGGAAAAGAAGAAAGATAAAACCAAAATGGATCTCAAAGAGACTCTGAAAATTGCACTAAAGTGTCAGGAAGCCAAACAAAGAGAAGAGATGCTGAAGTTAAAAAACTGAGAAGATTTAAAAAGGAGGCTCAAATAGTAAAGCAAAGTACTATAATATAACATACAGCAAGCTGGAACTGGGGAATAAAAAGGAAAGAACTTAGTTGGCTTTCCTCAAGCACAGAGAACTTATAAACAAATGCAAGCTTTGAGTTGCAATACTGAAGATGCTATGGGTAAAGTCTTGGATGATCTTGGGACCATCAGAATATGGAGGGAATGCACAGAATCAGTGTACAAAAAAATAATTTGTCGCCACTGAAGTATTTAAGAAAGTACCCTGTGATCAAGAGTTGATGGTAATGAAGGAAGAAGTTCAAACTGTACTGAAGGCATTGTCAAAAAATAAGGCCCAGGATATGTTTGAACTAACAGAGGCAGACCTGGATCAGTATGTACCTAATCAGTCTGTACCAGGAAATTTGTAGGGCATCTGCCTGGCTGACTAGAAATAGTTTCCTATTTATTCCCATTCCCTAGAAAAGTGATCCAAAAGAATATGGAAAGTATCCAACAATATAATTAATATCACACGCAAACAACATAGTGCTAACGATCATTCAAAACAGCTACAATAATACATTGACAGGGAACTGCTAGAAGCATAAGCAGGATTTAGAAGAGACCATGGCACCAGGGATACCGTTGCTGATGTCAGATGTATCCTGAATGAGATTATATAATACCAGAAGAATGTCAATTTGTGCTTTAGTAATCATACAAAAGCATTTGGCTATGTGGATGATAAAAAATTTTGTCTAACATTGAGAAAAATGAGAATTCCAGAAATCTTAGTTGTGCTCGTGTGAAACCTATACCTAGTCCAAGAGGCTGTTTTGTGAATAGTGCAAGGGAATACTACTACCATGCAGCATGCAGGAACAATAACTTTGTAAATTATTACCTAACTTGGGAGGGACTGGCGAGCATTATACTGAGTGAACTAACTCAGCCCCATAAGGATAAATATTGTATAACACTATTACTGTAGAATGCGTATAAGGGTCCAGGAAGGTGGGAGAGGCTGGAAGCAGAGGGATGTGGATGTGTAGGGGGAAGTGGGGATTAATCATTGGGTTGTATAATTTGATAGGTAGTGGGGTGAGAGAAATAGAAAGAATTTGTTCAAATTTGTATTTGAATTTTGTAAATAAATTAGTAGAAAAATATAAATTTTTTAAAATGAAGAAGAGTGTAGATCAGGGTTATATCTTCTCTCTAAATGTAATCAATCTGCTGAAAGATTATTTGAAAAGCTAGATCCTATGAAGAAGAATGTGACATCACAATTAGAAGAATACCAAACTCATTAGTAACCTGTGTTATGCAGATGATACAACCTTTCTCACCGAAAATGAGGGGAGTTTGAAGCATTTGCTGCAGAAAATCAAAACATATAGCCTACAATATGGATGATGTCTCAGCATTAAGAAAACATAATTTCTCCCCATTGGGCCAGTATGTCATGATAGATGGAGATGGAGATAGATTGTTGATAGGTGGGTGGTAGATGGATAGAGATAGATGGAGATGGAGCTAAGTGGTCATGAAAGATGGAGAAATGCTTGAAACTGTCAACAACTTCATCTTACTTGGATCCACAATCAACACCAGTAGTACCCATAGATGTTTTATACTGGGAAAGTCTGCAGTCAGGAATATCTCCAAATTATTGAGGAGCAATGATGTCAGTTAAAGGACTAAAGCATGTCTTATTCAGGCCATGGTCTTTCTGATTTTTTTCTGTGCACTTGAAAGCTGGACAATGAGGAAGGATGACACAAGAAGAATTTAAGCCTTTGACCTGTAGTGTTGGAGAATAGTGATTAATATCCTATGGACTGCCAAAGTAACAAATATGTCTCAGAGAAAGTGCAGCCAGAGTTCTCCTTAGAGGCAAAGATAATTATGCTTCATCTCCCATACTTCTGGAATGTTGCTAGTACTGGCTATTCCTTGGAGAAGGACATGATGCTTGGAAAAACGGAAGGTTGACAAAAGAGAAGATCCTCAACAAAATGGATTGACACAGTGATGGCTGCAATGGGCTTTAGTGTGTTAGGAAGTGCGAGGATGGAACAGGAAAGGACAGGGTTCAGAACTGTTGTTGATATGGTCACTGTAAGTCAGACTTGACAGCTCCTAACACCACCACCACCAAGTAATTTGATTGGTGTATTCATATGTCCTTTGTCATAGCTTTCCTGTATAATGATGTACTTTTCAGAAGAGTTATTATTTCTTTTTATTCATTATCAATCTAGACACTTTTCACTTGCCCACAGTACATGTGTATTATATGTGCTCTTTTGTTATAAGTAGTAATGAAGAATAGAGACTGAAATACGTGAATATAGAGGAAATGAATGTCTGGAAAGCCTATAATTGGATATAATTTAGAATCCTACTGCTTGCTTCTCATGCGAGAAAAACTACTGTGTTTCTGGTAATTCTAAAGCACCTTCACCTACAAACAGGTGGGAAACCAGAAATAGAAACTAAAGGCTTGCAAAATCATTTAAATTCAGGTTTGATACCTTGAGGATCACTGAAGCAAGCAAACTTATAGCAGAGAGAAGCACAGTGAAAGAAAGGAACTGAGGGTGAAGAAAATAGAATTAAGACTGGCAGGAAAAATACGGGGAGGAAATGCAAAGAAGACAGAAAACACTGGAAAAGAATAAAATGGACACTTTCTTCAAAGAGGAGTAAATTTACTTCAAATTCTAAAAGCTTTATTAACCAACTTTTTCATTTATTAATAACTTACAGGTGACACAATTATATGAAATAGCAAGCAAATTCACAATTAAAATGAAGTTGATCAGACCTTTAATAAGCCAGAGAGCTATGATCAGAAAAACAACAAATATGAAATACTAAAACCCAGAGAAACGAGGGGGAATTTGTCACATATGTTAGAAAACTTCAAAAAGAGTATTGGAAGAAATGGGGACCTCATGTGCTTAAAATTGGTCACAAAACGAATTTTAAATAGTCATAATGCTTGACTAGGGAGGGACATAAGCTTACAAATCTTTAACTAGCTGCGCTGCTAGCAATCAGATTGTGTGATGTGAAGTTCTTACAATAGAAGCCAGAATCCTTGTAAACAGTCACAATCATTGCATATGTTTATGTCAACTTAGTATGAAACCTTAAATAAAAGTGTGTATGCAAATCATCATGTAAACTCATTCCAATCTGTGATGGGGGAAGGGAAATAGTGCCAATGGTAAAGTGAAGGCAAAATTTGTCCGATTGGAGAAAATTTTCCTTTAGATTTAAAAAAGAAAATCATCATAATTCCAACTCATAGCATCCCCGTAGGACTGAGTAGAACTGCCCCTGTCGGGTTTCTAAGGCTGAAGGAAGCAGACTGCCTCGTCCTTCTTCCTTAGGGTGGTTTGTGGGTTCCTGACACTCACCTTGTGGTTAGCAGCTGAATGCTTAAACCACAGTATTACTAGACCTCAACTTCATTGGAAAGACAATAGAAATTGTTGTTGTTGTTGTTAAGTGCCATCAAGTCATAGACGACTCATAGTGACCCTATGAATATTTCTATAACATTCATCATTCCTACAAGTTCATAGAGTTTCTGGGGCAAGCTATTTCGGAAGTAGGTGCCATTCCCGCTTCCAAGCTTGTTTTAGTTGGGGAGCTCCACCAAACACTGTCCACCATGGGTAACCATTATCCCCTTTGACTCATCAGGGTCACAGTGTTTAGCATCACAGCAACCACAGGTTACCTCTGTACGGCAAGTGGACAGACCAGTGCTATACCACTTGTTTGACCAAAAATAATTACTGTTCTTTAATATGAAGATTCATATACTGGAACAAAAATCCATGATCAATTCTCATGAATGAGACTTATAAACTGCACAAAACATTATTTTTTGTTTCTTTTCTTTTGTAAGAAGAAAGGAATCTCTGGTGGCCTAGTGACAAGAAACTGTGCTGCAAGCCCGAAGCTGCTCTACAGGAGGATGGGCCATTTTCTCCTTGGGATTAACGACTTCTGAAAACCTCCTGGAGAGTCAGCTATGGGTTGGTTCAGACTCTATGGTACACAACCACAATAAATTAATGAGTCTTTCCCTATCACCTCCTGAAGGCATGGCAAACCCCAGAAGGATTACCTCTTCGTCTTACCCAAGTCTTGCACTTTACAGATCATGTCACATCTGTTGAGGAAGTAGTCCCTACAGAGTTATTATCCCACCGTGCTTCTGAGGTTGTGGGCGGTGATATGTTTTGACTACAGCCAGTGCATGTCAAGATGAATTTTCTCCTTTCTAAGTAAAGAGATTACAGGATAGGTTTGATTGCCCACTCTGGTCTGCAAACACATCTTAAAACAAATAGTATGAACCCTAAGTAGAAAAGTGTTGATTCACTACTGCAGTCATGTCTCATTAACAGAAAAATAATCAAGGGTCCCCATCTCTTCTAAAGTAACCATCAAGAACAGAAAGTTCTATACCTTTGGGTGACCCACTGAGTTCAGGTTTTCAATACACACCCTTTGGAAACTTTTTAATGAGACATTTTTACACCTTTATGTGTTGTTAATTGTCTATGCTTTTCTAGATGGGCTTTTGGCTACATTTGAATCCCTTTGTCATTCCTCTGTTGCCTACAAATCAATATCACCTCTACTCTGGGAGGCTGCATTTCCCATATAGAAAGTCCATTGAAAGAAGAGGGTTTGATAATGTATTAACCATGCAGGTCGCATGTGAAAAGTTGAGAGTGATAGGATCCTCAGCAGAGAAGACTCTGTGAGGGTTGAGCACTCTAATTGCACCCTAGATAGTGCTGGACACTATCTACATATAGACGCCAGACTCAGAGTCCCTGTTTAGTACATGAAGAGCCAACACTAGTCCCTACAACCACTCAAACAAATGCACTGGATTCAAAAGCAGAAACAGAACAGGCAGCTGATTTATTCACAGCAAGTGGAAAAAGAGGTGATTGTGTAAAGTTCTAGGTCTTGACTATAAACAGGAAGCATTGAAGCCCTCATGGTCCTGGCTCGTTTATGTGGTATCGTGAATTGGAGAGTATTATGGAGACTTGAGACTTTTTACATAGGGAGCTCTGGTGGTATAATGCTTAGGGAGTTGTTCTGCTAATTAAAGGTGGTACCTCTCTGAAGGTTCAAATCCAACAGAGTCACTGTGGGATAAAGATGGGTAATCTCCTCTGCAATTTGCAGTATCTGGAAAGTCAGCAGTGTGGCTTCTGACTCAATGGCAGTGAGTTTGGGGACTCCTTGGTATCAAGTGAAAGCCACTCCATTCAAAAGAGGTGGATTTTTAGAATAAATCCCCATTTAATAAAACATTCATTTCAAAACAACATAAATTCTAAAGCCATTGAAATTCAATTCCAACTCAGCAACAGAGTAAAAGTCATAGTATGCGTGCCACTCATAATAAAGAGTACGATGCTGCTAGAGTTTTCCAGGCTGTCAATCTGCTCCAGGAGCAGACCACCTCATCTTTCTTTCACAGAGTAACTGATGGGTTCAAGCCACTGACATTTTGGGTTGCAGCTTAATGCTTAACCCACTGCACAACCAGCATTCCTAAACAACAATATTGTTGCTATTGTTGTTGTTGTGTACCATCAAATCAGTACCAACCCATAGCTGACCCTCCAGCAATTTTTCAGAGGCAGTTATTCGCAGGTGAGGAGACTGCCCATCCTTTCCTCAAGGAGCAGTTGGTGGATTAGAACCACATGCTCTCAGGATTAAAGCACAGCTTCTATCTTCAAGTCTACCAGTGCTCCCTATCAACAATTTACATATCAATAAATTAGGGATGAATATTTTTATCAAATAAATTAGAAAGCTGTGGTGCCCTAGTGGTAAGAATTGCACTGCAATCCCAAAGGCACGTGGTTGAGTCAACTAGCTGCTCCATGGAAGAAGAATGCACAAGCTCCTCTCGTGAAATTAGCAGCCTCTGAAAACTCACTGGAGAGTCTGACTCAGTGGTACTCAACAACATTGACATCAAAAGGTAATTTTTTAGTGAATTACATTGGTCAATAGCAGTTATATAACAAAATGTCTATGAATGATTGTATGAAAAATAATATGAGCTGTAAAGCTCCACTCAAATAATACAGACTTTTAACATTAATTCTCTCTGAGAGCTCAAACACGCAATTCTTCAGTGCATTCAAAATGGGATTCAACATAGGAGTAAACTTACAGGAATGTAGCAATAACATAAAATTGGTTGTACCTGCAATCAGATATCTCCAAAGGCATTAATAGCTCTAAGAGTTCAGGAACATTGGGATTTACATGATCCAGTGAAATAATTTTAGATTTTTAGAAAGGTGATTGTTGTTTCTGTGTAGCTGGTGGATTTGAACTGCATCCTTTGGGATTGCAGCTCAGAGAGCAGAAATAATTTACATATTAGAAACAATAGCCTAAGTCTTATAGGGGAAATTCCTGAGCACATTATTTCTCAGTTTGTAGTCCCTGAACCTGGAGCCCTGGGGATCTTGTTAGAAATGTAAATACTCAGGCCTTACCACAGAGCTGCAAAATCAGAAACTTGGAGTGAGAGTCAGAAATCTGGTTTGTTTACCCTTCCAGGTGATAGCTATGTACATTAAACTCTGATAGTCAATGTCTTGGCAAAATCAAATGTTAACAGTTTCCTTTATGTATTATATTGGAACACTTTGGAGGAAAGTAAATGGAGAAAAAAATTCTGAAACTCAACAATGTTAATTCAGAATGAAATACGATAAAATTGATCATTTTGATCAGTTGCTTCTATTTGTTCTTGGTTTTAGAGGCCATGAATTTGAATATGACCTGTAGCCAACCTGTGAACGCAGAGCTGAACCTTGCTCTAGCCTTCACTATCCTCATCGTCTCTGATACACTTGAATACATTGTCACAGTCACTGTGTCAATCCATCTTGCTGAGGTTGGCACAGGATACAACAGTGTTTAGGGCTTTTGTGCATAGGGTCACTATGAGTTGCAAGCAACTCGATGGCACATAACAACAACAACATCCTGCGGTGGTAGGTGGCCTGGAGTTGTTCCCAATTCATAAGTGACTTTATCTACAGCAGTAAGAAACATTGCCCTCTCCTACACCATCTTCACAATCAGTGCAATGCTTAAGCACCTTGTTGCAACCACTGAGAATTCGTTTCACTGAAGGTTTTCCTCTTTTTTTGCTGATTCTCTACTTTATCAAAAAAGATATCCTTTTCCGCAAATTTTTCCCTTGAGAGAACATGCTCAAAGTAAATAGGACAAAACCTCAGTAATTATCTTTGTTTCTAAGGAATATTCTGTATAGTTCTTTTTTTCCTTTTTCTAACATACGTGTTTTTATTCTTCTGGTGAACTCAACTCATTGCCTTATAGTGAGAAATCAATCCATAACTCACCCTCCAGTGGATTTTCTGAGGCTGTAAATCATATGGGAGGAGGATATAGCCTCTCTTTCTCCCACAGATCAACAGGTAAGTTTGAATCACCTGCTGCTGGATTAGCAGTGCAACCCCTTACCTACTAGGGCACCAGAAGTGTGGTATATGGAATAGTCTTCAACCAAAACATGATTCAAATATCTTCTATTTTTCCTCTTCATCCAGCTTTCCGGGTCAGATACACCTTAATGCCCAAAGTAACATCTTTGCTTTTTAACAATTTTAAAGTATTTTTAAAATCTATTGCAGCAAAATTTCCCAATGTAATATAAATTCTTTCCACAGATGTAATCAGTCTGATTCCTATGCACACCATCAGGTGAAATCAATGTGTCTAACCTGCGTTTATGTTTCTTATAAAACATATTTGCCATAAATAAGTCGTTGATTGTGCAAAATCCAATTATTCTATCTCCAGCTTCATTTCTGTCGAGTCCGTGTTTTCCAACTACTGATCCTTCTTCTCTCTTTCCAACTTTTGCATTCACTCATTATTATTAATGCATCTTGATTGCATGCTCAATCGATCTCTGACTGTAAAAGTTGGTAGACGTTTTTCTATTTACCCTTCTTTGGCTGTGGTTGTTGGTGCATATATATGAATTACAGCAGTTTTCACCATACTTCCTTGTATGCGTATGGACATTATCCTGTCACTCACAATATTGTATTTCAAGACATATCTAAAAATAACTTTTTTAACTATGAAAGCAACCCCATTTTTCCTCACTGGAGGAATAGATCATATGATCGTCTGACTCAAAATGCCCCATGCCAGTCCATCTCATCTCAACAATACCTATTATGTTAATATCTGTGTTTCTTTTCTTCCTTAACAATATCCAATTTTCCTACATTCATGATTCTCACATTCCATGTTCCAATCACCAGTGTCTGCTTACAAACTGTTCATCTTCCTTTGTATTTCCATACTTGAAATCTCTGCCTCAGTTGCCCTATCTGTTAGTCTTCATGTGTTCTGTTGTACATAGGGTTTTCCTAGGCTTACTATTTTGGTATTGGATGGCCAATCCTTCTTCCTAGTCTGTCTTAATCTGAATGCTCAGATTTAGAGAAATATCTGATAGACAAGCATTTTATGAGAAAAAAAAACAACAAACAGATGAAGGATATCTCCCAATTGTGGAATTAACCATTAATTTCAGTGTTGTCCCCGCCCTTAACACAAGTGTCTTGAGCCATTTATTTCCCTACTCCACTATCCACCAACATCCCCTTCCATTCCCTTTAACACCTATCTCGCATTGTTCAGCCCTTGATCTGATGGATAGCTTATATCTCAATCTTTATGGGCTTCTGTGATTCCAAACATTTCAGCTGCTGACAATTTCTTATGCTGTGACCAGTGTCTCTTGAGTTTAGGGGTAATGTTTGCCAGTTGAGGGTGATGTGTCCTGTAGATCTGGTGTCTACATTGTTTTCCTTACCTGAGGGCCTGTAGCCCACCGGCCCCAACAGTTTCCAGTGTAGCCTTGACCTGCCAGGCTTCTGGGTTGCATTTACCTGTGGGGTGGGGGTTGCTGAAGTTCCCGTCTGCTGGCCACTCTCTTCCCTTCTGAAAATTTTGACTGTGTGGATCATAACAAACTGTGGCTGACTCTGAGAAGAATGGGAATCCCAGGACCCTTGGTCATGCTAATGTGAGGCCTATACTTGGACCAGGAGGCAGTCATAAGAACAGAGCAAGGAAACACTGCATGGTTCAAAATTGGGAAGGGTATATGCCGTGGATGTGTCCTATTTCCATATCTTTTCAACCTGTATGCAGAACAGATTATCTGGGAGGCTGGGCTGTATGAGGAGAAGTGTGGCATTAAGATTGGTGGAAGATTCATCAACAATCTGGTCGCTGTGAGTCACAGGCAACTTGACAGCACATAACAACAACAACAACTATATAAATTCATTTCCATTGAGTTGTATCTGACTTATAGAAAATCCTGTGTGTTTTCAGAAACTGTAAACCACACAGGAGGAGATAACATTAATTACAATATACACAGTATCTAACCATACATTCTTTCCATATTTTTCTTCTCTTCACACATCCTTATAAGTATTTATTACCTATTAATTATTTCTCACCCTTTGTTTCCTCCTTCTGGATAACCATACTAGATTTATTCTCTCTTTTTATATATAAACTTGTCTCAAGCTCTCGGCAACAGTTGTTTTATAAAGTATTTGAATTTTCTTGACTGATAATTGCACTCAGCATGGTGTCCTCTGTACTCAGGTACATGTGAAGTGCTTCATGAATTCGTCATTGTTTTCAGTATTACTCTATTGTGTGAACATACAATAGTTTCTCTATACATTTGTTCATTGATGGTCACTGTGGTTGTTTCCATCTCTCTGCTGTTTTGAATAATGCCACAACATATATGAGTGTACATATATCTGTGTTGCAGCTCTTCATTCTTTTGGGTCCATACCTAGTAATAGAATAGCTAGATAAAGTGGTCCTTCCTTTTACAACTTGTAAAGGAATCTTTAAACTACTTTCCATAGTAGCTGTTCAAGTTTCATGACCACCGGCAGTGTATGAGAGTTCCAGTCTCATTGCCCATTTTCAGGCATTGTTGTTTGCTGCCCTATTGAGCTATGCTATCGCTGCTTGAGTGAGATGATATCCCATTGTTGTTTTGATATGCATCTCTCTAATAATGATCTTGAACATTTCTTCACATATTTGATAGTCCAGCTTCTTCCACAGGCATTGGTTATGCATGTAAGTAAAGTGAAATCTTTGACAACTACAGTATTTTCACAATATATTATAATTTTGCTTAGGAATCCATTTGTGAGGACTTTTGTTTTCTTAATGTTTAGGCAAAATCCATCCCAAAGGTGGTAGTTGTTTTCTGTTTTTTTGGGTTTTTTAATAAGGAAATGCTCCAAGTCCTCTTTGCTTTCTTCAGACAAGGTTTTATCATCTGCAGGTTGATGAGTTCAATCTCTCCTGATGCCACATTCTCCTTCATAAAGGCCAGTTTCTTAGATTCTTTGCTCAGCATGTTATGTGCTCACTAACAAACATTTTCCAAATTCAGTGTGACCATGTATGGAAAATGATTATCATGGTGCCAGACACAGGATATAAATACAAAGAAAAACAAATGCTTATACATGTTGTTTATGTAAGTTTCTTGTCCTGAGATGCTTTCATTTATCTCGATTTAGGGCTAGAAAGGATAAAAATCCAACTCAGTCATTTTTATAAATGAGGCAAACCAAGATTCAGAAAAAATACAGTTGTTAACCCAGAAAACTGAAAGTCTCTTCTCACTTGCCCAGAAACTACTTCAATATACCTTGGTTTCTATGATAGTGATCTGTTGCTGCTGAAACATATTTCCAGACATTTATCATCTTAAAATTGAGCACTTTTATTACATTACAGTTTCTATGGGAAAAGATTCTAGGTCTCACCTAACTGAATCCTCTACTTCAGAGTTTTTCACAACGTGGCAATCAAGGCATGGACTGTTATCAGAAATATGACTGGGTAAGGCTTAACTCTGAAGTTCACAGAGACTTTTGACAGAATTCAATTCTGTGTAGGTATTAGAATAAGAGTTTCAGTCTCTTACTGACTTGCAGCAATCTCCCTCAGTAATTAAAAACTCCTGAATTTCATTGTTGGGTATAATTCTCAGTATAGTGTACCAACAACATGGCAGTTTATGTGAAGTCAGCAAGCGAGGGATTCTTTTGAAACAAACCTTATGATCTTGAAGTATATAATAATATACATTATAGTGCACTCGTGGCCTAGTGGTAAGAGTCTAGACTGCAATACCAAAGGCCTACAGCTCCAAATCCACCAGCAGCTCTGAAGGAAAAATATGGGCAGTCTCCTCCCCTGTGATTAACAGCCTCTGAAAAGCCACTGGAGGGTCCACTATGGGTTGGTTCCAACTCTGTGGTACCCAACAACAATCACATATATTTGAAAGTGTTCACCCCATCATCTTTTCTATAGTCTGTTGGTTAGAAGTATGTTATAGCCCATGCTAACAGTCAAGGTTTTCTCTTTGATAGCCTAATTCTAATATAGCAACAAGGCAAGAACAAGAAGAAGAGGAGAAGGTTGTTGTTGCTATGTGCCATGGGGTTGCCTGTGTTCATAGCAACCTTGTGTACAATAGCTCTGAACCCTGCCCTGTCCTAAGCCAGTCTCACTGACCTTGACACACCTCCCCACATATCTCAGTTACAGATAATAACTACTTGTTAAGATGGATGAAGAAAAAACCAATTCAGAATGGATGGATGAACAGACATTGTGGATATTATAATTAATAAAATTTGCATGACTGATTGATGGTAAAACCAAGGTACTTTGTAAACTTTCACTCTTTATAATAAAAAGGTAGGAAAATGCCTTATGCACAGCTGTTAACAGCAGTAGGCAAAGATCACAAATTTTTTCTTAGAGTCTATCTGCCTCAGCATCTTATAGGTCTTCCATATATTCAATAATCTTACCCTTGCTCCCTGATTAATTCCTTTTGGTTTTGTTTATTTTGGCAGCCAAATGACAAGTACTGTTCTGCAAAACCACTTACTAGCCAATTTTCCTCATTATGTGTCAATTTTTTAACACCCTTAGTTTGGCCCCACGACACAAACCATTTCCGATATCATTGAGTTTCTATAAACTCCAATCTCTATGCTTTATGGCAAGTATTAACAAAAATAATTCAACAACTACGTTCGATTCATGTTCATTCCTTTCTCTGGACATATTTTATGTTTATATTTTACTATTCTAATGAAAGAATGATAAGTCAGAATCTGGTAGGTATCCTATAACTCTGAATGTATCTTTTAGAGACTCTTTCTGAGTTTTCAGACTCTTTTATAATTTTGAGAAATATTTTGTTTTCCTATTCCTTTTTTTTTCACCAGTCAGATTCTTCCTTCCAATTCTTCCTCTAGAATGTCCCAGACTGAGTCTTCTTTCTTCCTGCCACCATTGCTTTCTTGTCACTGCTCACCTGGGGCTCTGTGACAGCTGTACTCGAGATTGTACTCACACCACTTCCTTTCTTTATATCCAGTTGTTCTATTCAATATAATCATTCTTTTCCCACTAACACAGTGTGTTCATTTTGTCATATGGATTCTTTTAGCTCACCATATCAGAAGCAGTTATTTAAGGCATATTAGCCATTCTCCACCCTCTACCCTTCCAACTTCTCATTTCTACAGGAGTGGGTGCTTTAAAATGTATTAGAAGGAAAGAATTAAAGAGGAGAAGAATATAGGGAGGTGAAAAGAGAGAAGGAGAAAGGAAGGAGCCAAGCTAGGCAGGCGGATTGGCAAGCAAAATGTTAAGTGTTAATTCTTTGTATTTCCTTCCAAAGACCTCCCTTTCCAAACTGCACTCTAGGAAATATTACTTTTATTGTAAGCATGAAATGAGGCTTGACTTTACCTCTATGCCACGTTCAGACTATTCAAAATGCTGCATCAATTCTACCAAAAGACCTCCAAAAATTAGCTCTCCCTTCCCATTGACCAGATGGTGATCTCTTCTCTAATCACACCACTTCTGAACCACTTGGACTAAATTTTCACTTAACCTCTCTGCTCTCAGTCTATCTCCTTTCCAATCAGTACAAAATATTGCTGCCAAAGTAAGACCTGTGGCCTACCATTTCCTCAATTCTCTATTTGTTTCTTATCATTCCTGTATAAAATTAAAATTCTACACAATTGATTTAATGGCCCATAGGATAGATGTCTCTGCTAGAATTCCAAGGCAGCTGTGGCAGTAGCTGCTATTGGTTGTGTGGGCTCAGTACTGCAGTCCTGGTGACACTTTCAATGAAACAACACCCAGTATTGTGCCATCCCCATGGACAGTTCCAGGTTGGACTCTTGTCATCTGTAGAGTTTTCATTGTTTAATTTTTGGAAACAAATCCTCTGGTTCTTCTTCCTTTTTTTTTGTTTGTTTGTTATGGAAATGCTTTCTCCACTGGCAAATGGTGCTGCGTGTGAGAAATACTGTCCACCAATAGAACTAGGTCTTCTGTATAGAAGATTAGAATTCTACCTCTGGAGCATGACTGCCTCTATCAGGATCATTAGTGGCTCCGATGTCATCCCTACCCTATTAAATACGAAAGCCTCTGTTTCCGGTGTAGATTTCCAACTTTACATTTCCTTTTTTAAATAAAAATAGATTTTTTAAAAAACTTTATATTTACCTATTTAGGAAATCTAGTCAGACAAAATAAGGATATTAAAAGTTGTACAACCATAGTAAAATTTAACTGATGTTTTGCATCCAAAATCATCACCAAAACATTAAACTCCAAAATATCGGTTACAGCTAAGGGTGACCTCTCTCAACTTCACACTTTTCTTACATGACAGAACGAGCACAGACAAGATACCAATAATAGAACAGAATACACAATAGAATGTATTTTATAGTTTCTTTTCTGAATGTGGGTCTTAAAGGAACCAGGTCATTTCTTTCTAAACTCTTCGTGGTTCCTGGTGTAGTGTGATCTCATTGCAACCATCCAATGTTCCAAATGCAGTTAATTATATTCTGATCTCTCTATATATCTTTTTTTAACTCTTTAAATCATGAAAGTACCACATAAAGACTTGGAAAGTGATATTTGGATAAAACTGCTTATTCATCCTTTACTAAAGGAAAATAAAGTCACCTCAAACAAAAAAAAGTCTAATTGAATTGACTAACATGCATGAAATAATGATTTAACTCCTTATGTAACTGCTGTTGTACGCCATTGAGTTGGAACTGACTCATAGCTGACCTTGCAATGGGCTTCACAAGCGGTAGATTGCACAAGAGGAAATTGTCCATCTTTATACCACGGAGCAGCTGGTGGATTTGAACCACATGAGTTGGCAGTATAAAAAAAAAATTAAAAAATAAAAAAAAACACCACCAAAAACAAACCCAAAAACCACCCTACCAGAGCTCTCTCCTCATATAACTAGTAAGACATAATTTGCCAGTATATCAATACATAATATGCAGCTTCTAGCTTTATTATTTTGAAATTAAATTTTATTTTATACTGGTTTACTTAAAAAGTTTGTATATGTTGTTTTTCACACAGGATCTTTCTCATTTCCTTTATCAACTCATCCCTCCACCTATCAAATTGTCAGACCCAATGCTTACCACCCACCCGGCACCCATCTTCACCCCTGAACTCTCCCACCTTCCCCCCTTTGGATCCTCAGACACATTTTACTAGTTATCTTTCTATGTCTACAATAATGGTCTTATATAGTAGTTGTCCTAAGTAGTTGAGACTGAGTTAGTTCACTTAGCATGATACTCTCCAATCCATTCCAAGTTGTTGTTGTTATGTGCATTCGAGTCACTTGCGACTCATAGCGACCCTATGTACAACAGCCCTAAACTCTCTCTTGGCCTGTGCCAATCTCATTGTCTCCGACACACCCATTCCAATTACTCTAGTCACTGAATCAATCCACCTCCTAGAGGGCCTTCCCCTCCTGCACCTGCCCTCCACCCTCCCAAGCATGATGTCCTTGTGCAAGGACCGGTCTTTCCTTACAACATGACCAAAGTATGTCAGACGAAGCCTCAGAATCCTTGCCTCCAAGGAGCAGCCAGATTTAACCCTTTCCAGGATGAATCTATTTGTTTTCTTAGCAGTCCATGGCACCCTCAATACTCTTCTCCAAAACCAAAGCTCAAAGACATCAATTCTCCTTCTATCCTCCCTGGTCATTGGTCACTGTCCAGCTCTCTGATGTAGAACAAGTTATTGCAAAGACCGTGGCCTGTATCAGACACACCGTAGTCTTTAGAGAGACAGTGTTGTTCTTCAGTACTTTAGAGAGGTCTCTAACAGCAGACTTTCCCCATCGCGATACGCCTTCTAATTTCCTGGCTGCTAGTGCCAAGAGTGTTGATTGTAGAGCCAAGCAGACTAAAGCTGTGAACAATCTCAATCTCTTCACCATCCATCCTGATGCTGCCAATTGGTCCAGTGGTGAGAATCTTTGTCTCCTTGACATTGAGCATCAGTCCATATTGAAGGCTGCAGTCCTTGACCCACTGCAGCAAGCGCTTCAGGTCCTCCTCCGTTTCAGCTAGCAGGGTTGTGTCATCCGCATAACGCAGATTGTTGGTAGACTTCCACCAATCCTGATGCCACATTTCTTCTCATAGAGCCCAGCCTCCCGGATGATCTGTTCTGCATACAGGTTGAAAAGGTATGGGGACAGGACACATCCATGGCGTACAACCTTCCCAGTTTTGAATCATGCAGTACTTACTTGCTCTGTTCTGATGACTGCCTCCTGGTCCACTCATAGGCTTTGCATGATCCCTTGTTCTGGAATTCCCATTCTTTTCAGAGTAAGCCACAGTTTGTTATGATCCACACAGTCAAACGCCTTTGCAATCAACAAAGCACAAGTAGGCATTCCTCTGGTACTCCCTGCTTTCAGCCAAGATCCATCAAATATTAGCTACAATATCCCTAGTACCAGGACCCTTCTAAACGAAGCCTAGACTTCTGGAAGTTATCTACTGATATGCTGTTCCAGTCGTTTTTGGATAATCTTCAGTAGAATCTTGCTTGCTAAAATATGTCAATCGGTATACCATCTATTCCTGGAGCCTTATTTTTTGCTATTTCCTTCAAAGCAGCTTGAACTTCTTCCTTCATCACCATAGGCTCTTGCTTGTATGTTGTTACATGAAATTCTTCTGTGTCTGCCAATTCCTTTCGATACCATGACTCAGTATATTTTTTCCATCTTCTCTTAATAATTCCTGCATCATTTAATATTCTGCCTAAATCATTCTTGATTATAGCAACTCAAGGTTTGAATTTGTTTTTCAGTTCCTTGAGTTTAAGAAATGCTGAGCAAGTTTAGCTCTTTTGGTTTTCTGACTCCAGCTCCTTGCACATTTCATTGTAATATTTTACTTTGTCATCCCATGCTGACTTTTGAAATCTTCTGTTCAGCTCTTTAGTATCTTGAATTCTCCCTTGTGCTTTGGATTCTCTGAGCTCCAGTGAAATATTCAGAGTTTCTTCTTACATCCATTTTGGTCTTTTCTTTCTCCTCTGTCTTCATAATGAATGTTTGCACTTTTCTTGGATGATACCCTTGATATCCTCCCA
The DNA here is from genome assembly GCF_000299155.1 of Elephantulus edwardii. Lineage (NCBI taxonomy): Eukaryota > Metazoa > Chordata > Mammalia > Macroscelidea > Macroscelididae > Elephantulus > Elephantulus edwardii. The sequence goes on along the minus strand of NW_006399752.1, from coordinate 4,617,264 downwards.
CAACTCATCTGGTCTTAGCTCATTCGTGTTCAAGTCCTCAAACCTGTTCTTGAGATGGCTCTGAAATTCAGGAGGGATAGGCTCTTAGGTAGTGATTTTCAAAATCATTGCTTCTGCGTGCTACATACTATTCCATCATGTGAATGTACCATAATTTCTCAATCCATTCGATTTTGGTTGGATATTTGGGCCACTTCCATGTTCTTGTATTAGTGAATAGTGCTCCTGTGAGCATTGGTGTACAAATCTTCATTCATGCCTCAGTTATAATTTTCTCAGGGTGTATTCCAAGCAGTGGAATAGCTGGGTCATACAGATTTTCTAAGTTCAGCTTTTTGAGGAAAAGCCAAACTGCCTTCCAGAGTTGCTGTACCATTTTACAATCCCACCAACAATGTCTAAGAGTTCCTCTCTCACAAATACTGTATAACACCCTTATTGTAGAATGAGTATGAGGATCCAGTGCAGGGGAGAAGGGTTTGGAAACAAAGAGGTGAGGATGCGGGGGGTAGAGTGTTAATCATCGAGTTTCACAGTTCAATGGGTGAGTGGGGTAAAGGGAATGGGAAGATTTTTTTTGTGTGAAAAACCATGTATTCAAACTTTGTAAATAAATTAGGGTTATATTAAAAAAAAAGAGTTCCTATCTCTTCACATCCCCTCCAACACTTATTACTCATCTAGCTTTATTTTTAAGATATTATGATGAAAGGAAAATTTGGGGTACAAAGAATAAAATCTAATTTTTGTGTTTTCCTCAGATCTTTTTCATATAAATCATTTCATTGTTTGTAGGCAACATAATTGGTACTTAATCAAAATATTATCCTACCAAATGGCAGTATTATTTATCATAACACACTGACACTCTGCTCCTACCTCATCAAGTTCTAAAAGTTTGTAGTTATGGGCATAAATATTTTTTTTCATAAAGTGATTTTATTTTCATAGGTAATATTATTTGGTGATTACTATGATATAAACTATTATGAGCTCCCATATTATAATCATAGTCACAGCCCTAGTACTGTCTTAGATATAACCATATATAGTCAGTTTAGTGGTATAGCCTCTATATATTATTACACAAAATATAATATATATTTGATATAAGAACCTCAACTTTAAAATACCCAAGATGTATGTAGAGTATTTAACATATTTTGCACATATTATAATTAACATTTCATAATGTAAATATTAGGGAGCTGTAATCTACTTTGATCTTTCTCTTGGGCTTCTAACTCAAATAATAGTCTTAGAATATTTTCTATTTAGAAGTATTCTGAGTAAGACAAGGTATTTTTTTATATCAGTATCTGACTCTAAGGAGTACATTAAAAGTTAAGGAGAGGCAAGCAAATTAATTATAAGGTGTTATGAACTAAAAAATACTCAAGTCCACTGTTACCAAGTCAGCCCTGATTCATAATGACCCTACATCACATTTCTAGAAGCTGTTTATAGGGCGTGTGGTGCTAGCCTAAAAGTTGGCTTCTTTAAAAAGCCGTTAGTTCCCTCTTGTCTCAAGCTACCTTAACTGCAGGCACCTAATCTTGCAAATCAGTATGATTTTACAAATCACCAACAGCTGTGGGACTAGAATGAGAGTAAGCGTGCTTCCTACACTAGGTCACAAGACTTGGAGCAAGAAAAACTGGAAGCAAGACTTGAGGCGAGCAAGGCTTGTGGCAACAAGACCCTGGGGATGGAGAGACTATGGCATTGCTGTAAACAAAGTATGACCTGAGGCTTCTTACATTTGTGCTGACCAGAGTTAAAGGTTTGGCTATTCTTGCTGGATGTTTGAAGGAGAAGCTGACTTATAACTGCTCTGAGGCAAACCTTGCTAGATGATTTAGATTTGCTGGCTGAACTGAAAGCAGAGCCCGGACTTATTGAGGAATTGTGCCTTGAAACTATTGGGCTAAAGCCTAGACTTGTTTTGTCAGATATTCTTTGCCTTCTCCACATACTTCCCTCATAAACCCCGTTCTCAGCTGTGAGTCAGCAATGAACAAATGAGCCTCTGGCTGTTGTTGTGGCTCTAGAAACACCATGGGGCTGGACTATAGATTCATTATCTGCTTTCTACTCTGGGGTAGTGAGGGATTGTGCTATTCTTACCCCCCTCTGGCCCTTGCAGAGAGTCACTCATGGCCCTGTGCCCTAATGGCCTGTTTTCCCCTACTTAGCCCATCTCTCTCTAACAAAGCAGCGAGTGAATTTGAACTGTGAATATTTTAAGCTGTACTACAATAAAAAAGTGGGCTGCAATCTCAAAGCCATGCAGTTTGAATCCACCAGCTGCTCAGTGGAATAAGGATGAGGAATCTCTTCCTGTGGGATTTATTTCCTCTGAAAACCTGCTGGAGGGTCTACCCATGAGTCATCTTATCTGCCACAGAGCTACTGAGAGGAGTCCAGCTACTGAGTGCATAGCCACTGCACGATGAGGAGCATATATTTACATATGCGTATGCTCTGGTGGTCTAGTGGCAAAAAGCTTTGCTGCAATCCCATAGGCACATGGTCCAAGGCCACCAGCTGCTCCGTGGAAAAAGGATGGCACACACTCTGTGTGTGTGTGTGTGTGTGTGTGTGCATGAGTGGTGTCGTTGTTTTGTGCTATTGAGTAATCTCTGACTTAAGACAGCCCCATGTGGACAGAACAAAATCCTACCTGATTCTGCACGGTCCTCACCGTCTTCGGTGCTCCAGTCTGTAGATGCAGTCGTCGTGTCTAACTCCCTAGGGGTCTTCCTCTCTTTTGCTGCCCTCTATTTTTCCAAGCATGATGTCTTTCTCCAAGATCTGGGCTCTCCTGAAAATCTGCCCAAAGAACATGAGACTATCTCACCATCCTTGCTTCTAGGAACACTCTGGCTGCATTTCTTCTAATGCATTTTTCTTACATACTGGGGTTTTTTTTCTTTTTTTTTGCAACAGATGGAATATTGTACATTCTTTGCCTATACCACAATTCAATGACATGAGTTATTTATGTATACATATATATATGTGTAAATAACATACACTACAATTCAAAGGCATCAATTATATAAGTACACATGTATATGTGTGTATACATATTCATAGTAATATGTATAATTCTCTTTAACATAAAATTCTGCTGTGTCCTGCATTCTGGCATTCAGCATCTGCTCTCCAAGCACATACGGCAAGCCGAAGAGTAGTTGAGGCTCATTCATGCAATCATTTCAATGAGACTCACAATCAGGTGCTCTGCAGAGCAGTATTGGATTTTTCTGTCCATTAAATACATCCCCCATTCCTTTCAACTCTGCATAAATTGCACAGGCAAAGTTATTTACCAATTGGAACTGGCTGCGGTAAATTAGCGCTGACTGATGACTAGACTTCTGCCCAGTGAACTTTATGTTCCCCCATTGAATCCATTTATTGTTGCTGTTCCTGCTTTGGAACATGACTTCCCTCGAAAGCATTTCTTCATTCAGGCTCGGTGCTGGAAACAGACAACAGCTTGAAGTCAGCAGCTGCTCTTGAACAAAGCAGGTAGAGGCAAGAAAGGCTGCTAAATCCATAACAATAAGCACATCATGACATAATTACAGTAAATCTCCAGAGCGACCTGCACACATTCAGTGCCATATGGTTATTTTTGGTGCCGGATATATGTAGCCAGGAGCCATAGTTTAATTTTGCCACTTTCCACAGTATTTCTGCTAGCATGAAATTGATTTTTTTTAATCCAGAAAATGAACATGAATATCTATTGACAGAGGTGAAGACTATATTTGCACAGTCAGCTAAGTGTGCCAAAAGAGTTCATAAAAATATAGGACTTTTATTTGATCTGAAATGTTTAAACATGTGAATTTATCATTAAATTTTTTTATTCTAGTTTTTCATTTTTAATATACAATAGAGTATCTTTCAATACCTCTTCTCACCCTCTTTGTTATTCCTTTTTGGGCACTGTGTTCTCAATACTTCATAGACCGTACTTTGTTTCCCTTAATGTTGTCATTTGACTTTGACCAGGTTACAGGATTTATGGCGACTATAGCCTGCAGAGGAAAAGCAGTCAGTGTGGTTGTTATTTTGTATTCTCTCAAGAATTAATAAACTGCTACCTTTGTCTCTGCTTCTGGAAATTATACTTTCATGATAAAGAAATCACAAAACAATATATAACACACACATATATGCACACATATACTCATATATATATATATACACTCACATATACATATATATACATATATATATATATATATATATATATATATATATATATATATATTTGTGTGTGTCTGTAAACAAAGAAAGTGCAGCCAGAATGCTCCTTGGAGGGAAAGATCACAAAATATTGTCTTACTTTGGATATGTAGTTAGGTGAGGCTATTCCTTGAAAAGGGACATCATTTTTGGAAAGATAGAATGACACCAAAGAAATGGAATACCCCTAATAAGCGGATTGTCACAGTGACTTCAGCACTGGGCTCTCGTGTGTCAGAGATGATGGGTATGGTACAGCATAAGGCAGAGGTCAGGTTGACTGTTTATAGGGTTACTATGAGTCATACTCGACTGGATAACACTTAACAACAATATTGTGTGTGTGTGTGTGTGTGTGTGTGTGTGTGTGTGTGTGTGTGTGTGTACAAAAAAACCCACTATATTTTCTTTTTTGGCTGAAGCTTGGATGGGACAATTGCTTGCAGTTGGGTGTGAGCTGACTGGATTTAACCTCATAGTTAAAAAAGACATTTGGTTTTAATTGGTTTCAGTCAAACATCCTTCTAAGAAGTTTAACACTTGTTTGTCAATTTGCTGTATAGAGATGGTACAATGGCAACTCGTGGTTGCTGTGATGCTAAACATTGTGACACTGGTGTGTCAAATGTGATAATGGTTACCCATGGTGGACAGTGTTTGATGAAACTAAAACAAGCTTGGAAGCAGGAGTGGCATCCCCTTCCAAAATAACTTGCCTCTGAAAACTCTATGATCTTAGAGAAGCCATGAAAGTTCTACAAGTGTTCAGGACTTTCATTCATAGGGTCTCTATATGTCGTCTGCAACTCAACAGCACTTAACGGCAACAACAAGAAGCTCCTGTTAAATCAACTCATAGCTGGGCCTCCAGTAGGTTTTCAGAGGAAGTCAAATGCGTAAGAAGAGATAGCCCATATTTCTCCCATGGAGCATCTGGTGGATTTGAACCATATCCCTTTCTTAGGTTTGGGTTGTCAGAGCTCACATGTGTACATGTGCGTGCGTGCGCACTCACACACACACACACACACACACACTCACACTCTTGGTGAGATTAATTGGTGTAGTTACTGGAACAGTGCGCTCAACTCTGGCAATGATTGTGAGGACTAGGCAATGTTTCCTTCTGTTTTGAATATGTTCCCATGAATTAGAACCAATCCAATGGCATTGAATATATTAGCATTATTTAATTCCATTAAAACATACCGATACCTCACTAGGAACTATTTACTCGACCATAAAAACAAATACAGACCTTTTTCTCAAGGAGCTTATAGACCACTAGAACTCAGAAAAGGACATCATACTTGGAAAGGTAGGGGGACATCAAAGAGGGGAAGCCCAGTGACTGGGGAAATGAGGATAGGTATATCAGAGACAATGAGATCAGCTCAGGATGGGGCAAGGTTCAGAACTATTGTACATAGGGTAGTTATGAGTTGTAGGAAACTTAGTGGCCCATCACAGCAACAACTTAGTACCTCAGTAAAGAGAGAAATCTAAAATGGCTTTTTTTTTTCCTCTTGAGTCTCTCCATGACCGTCAGTGAGCTATTTTCCCCATATCTTTTGGAATCATATTTATTGGTTTCCTTACAGGGTTTACGTTAAAACTTGAACTTTAAAAAAAATTAAAGCAAAACATATAACCTAGGATTATAAAGAATTCCTAGCCTTGATAAGTGGCCACATAAAGCAACCAGATTTTCAAAATGTCATGGTAGGTAACTCATCAAAAACAGTAAATATGACCAAAAAATGGTGGCAGAGGAAGATGTAGGAATCAGATAATGAGTAAAGGAAACATGTTTATTGGTGGAAAACACAAATCAATGAGGTGATAATATTCCTGACTTAATCCTTGATTACTCTATAGAAGTTTAATCTAATGTCTCATTAACCATCCAATATTCAACTTAGATCTTGAAGTTTATTATTTAGAGTTGTTTTTTTTTTTTAGTTTGGTTTTGTAAGTGCACTTACAGAACACTGGAACTTTCCTGAATGTTAATCACAATGACATTTTAACGTTTAGTCTCCATAAATCACACTTTGATAAACTGCCACGGAAACTGTTAGAAGATTTCAGCCCCACACAATAAATATAGGTTAATGGAATTCTGGCCTTTTTTTAAGAGCACTTACACCTATTTTCCTATCAATATTACCACCAACCCCCTCCCCACCCCCCTGCAGGTTGCTAAGCTTTAATGTTTCTCAGTTAGATATCTGGTGGCTTATTGCTGAGGAATAAGGCTACCAAATGAAAAGCAGGTGGTTCGAATCCAACAACGTCTTCTCAAGAGACAGAGGGTGATTTCCTCCCATGCAATTCACTGCTTCTGAAAACCCGCTAGAGGATCAGCTATAAGTTCCTTCCCTCTCAAGGGCACATAACAACCACAACAACAGTTGTTTCTTTAAAGCAGACAGGTGGTCGTATTTTTATTGTGGACTAGCAGAGATCAATAAGTGCACATTTCCTAAACCTATTCTGTAGCAACAACCTTGGCCTTTATTTAGCCCTACTCTTAAAATATCTGGAGTATTATAAGAGTTCTGCATGGCTTTAGAACCTATCTTTGCAGCTGGTCTTTTTATGTGAGCATGCAATGGTATGTGTGTGTCTTAATTTTCAGAAGTCTTCATTCGGGAGGGTTGTGCCATCTCTGATTTGATTAAAAGTACACATGTGACCAAACAGATGATGAGACTTAAAACAGGCACACCAAGACAGATGGATAACAGATAACACAATTGTAGTTTTACTCAATCATCATTTTCTGAGGCTCCAGGTGACTTCTGTTTTCTTGTAGCATCACTCATCTCAGACAGTCCCCATAGACCTTGAAATGGAGAGTGAGGGAGGCATCCCAGTTTTTGTCTAGGCCAGTATGCAGTGCGGGCACTTTCAGAGAGTTGTGCTATGGAAAAGCAATTAGCTTCTGGAGTCTGGGGTGCCATTTAGAATATCTAAGCTACTGTGCTTCATCATAAAATTGACCTTTTTAATTTTTTATGTCGGAAATTTCCACTAAAAGTGTTAGCATAAAAAAAGCACAGCTCCAGGGAAAATATGAAAGGCATGAGCAGCAGTTGTGAAAGGCTGTGTTACCCTGGAGGAAAGTTGAAATCAGCTCTACTAGGATATAATAAATAGCGTCGTGGAGTACCCTGTGCTTAATTTTTAAATAATTGGTATCATTAAGTAACATAACAATGACATAGCAATTCCAGCTCTGTGTAAGAGTAGGCAGGCAGGGCATCATGGATTTACAGCTAACTTAAAGTCTTGCAGGATAACTGCTTTGCTCTCTAGAAGAGAGGTCCTTTTCTCATTACCTCTGACTGTCATTCCTGTGCTGTAATCATCTTAATGTGATCGTAACTTATGTGCTGTATTTTTCAAATCTGCATCAGATTTGCCATTTTAATTTCCCTAGCAAATTCCAGTGTTTTAGGAGTTGAAGAGTCACTGCAACAGGAAATACCTTTATGGCTTTTGAGTCAGAACAGACTCAGGACTGACCCTCAGGAGGTTTTTGCAGGCTAACAACAACAACAACAAACTGCATACGAGGAGATTGCCCATACTTCTCCTGTGGCAGAGGTGGTGGATACAGTCCCTCTTTGAGTTAGCAATCCCCTACAGACTACGCCACAGACCTCTCCAGTAGGAAATGTTGTTATTATGTACCATTGAGTCGACTGCGACTCAGAGAGACCTTCTGCACAATAGCTCTGAACGCTGCGCTATCCTGAGCCAATCTCACGGTCTCTAACACACCTACCCTGATTACCCCAGTTACTGTGTCAATACATCTAATTCAGGATCTTTCTCTCGTGTGCTGTCCCTCCACACTTCAAAACATGACATCCTTCTCCAAGGACCGGTCTCTTCTGGCTACATGACCAAAGCATGTGAGAAGGAGTCTCAAAATCCTTCCCCACTAGGAAATAAGATGGGGGGAAAGCTTAGGACTAAAACAAATGGCCACATGAGGTCATAATATTAATTCATTCAGTCCACAATTCAGTCATCACCAATGGCAACACCAAATGTTTTCTATAAGGATAGAGGGGTAGTCATAGTCATAGGGGTAGTCTCAGTTTTCGCATAACTAAATCATGAGGTCAATGAAATAAAAAAGACTTTTAATAAGATGAATTAACACAGTGGCTACAACAGTGTTTAAAAACAATAGAAATTGGGAGCACAGCATGGAATCTGGTGGTGTTTCACTCTTTTGTACATGTGGTTGCTATGTGAAAACCAACACAATGGCACCTGATAATTAGAGGAACAAAAATTTATTTTTCCACAATCCTGAAAGGGTCGTTGCATTGGCAAGACTTAATGGAGGACTTTCGAGAGGTGCTATTCCATAGCTCTTTTCTACTGTCTTTTAATTGCCAATGAAAATGCTTGTCAATACTTTTGCTTGTATACATAACTGCCCCATTGGCACATGACACCTATCTTTCTTTTGTGTATGACTTTTTTCTATCTATCCTTGTCTGTTATACAATGCCACACCAAAGGGATTAGAATTAGGATCTGTTTTACTCCAGCAGTACTTTGTCAATTTAACTAGTAATATCCTCAAAATAAAAACATCTATAAGGAGAACTCACTGCAGTTGAGTTAAATTAGAGCCAACACATTATTGACCCTACAGGGGGTTTTCAGGAAGCAATAAATTTCATGGGAGTGGACTGACCATTTTTATCCCAAGGAACTGATAGTGGATTTGAACCCTCTAAGAGGTGCCACACTTGGATTAATAACCCAGCACCCTACAGATTATACTGCCTGGAGCTCTGGAGGCTCAGAAGGTTGCACTGTCAGCCCTGGAAGCAGGAGGGCAGAATTCACCAGATGATCCAGACAATTTCCTCTTGGGTGATTTATAGCCTCTGAAAAACTGCTGCAAGGTCAGCTATGAAAGGTCCTGAGGAGAAGACAAATTGAGAGGCAAAGATAGCAGATACAAAAGTTTACAGATACAACAAATTAAAAGGAAAAATACAAACCAACGCCAGCAAGGTCACATGCATATTTTTTTGCATGGCACTATTCAATTTGTAACAGAGAGTGTGGGATAATTGAAAATTATGTTACCTGTGTCTAATTCTAGCAACTTCACGTAATAGCTATTTGTTGTTGTAGTTGTTGTTGCTGTTTTAGTTGTTGTTGTTGTTTTTAGATACTACTAATTTGATTTCACCTGATAGAGACCCTGTGTACAATATAGCAGAACAATCTGCTATCCTGCGTCATACTCACAACTCACAATCTCACCATTGCTGCGGCCAGTGTCAGTCCATCTCCTCCAGAGTCTTCCTCCCTTTGCTGGTCCTCTGTCTTTCCCAGTGGGTCTCTTTCCAAAGGCGGGCACCTCCAAAGAACATGCCCAAAGTATGTAAAATGAAGCCTCCGCACCCTTGCTTCTAAGGAACACCCTGCATGCAGTTCCTTTAAGACATTCTTTTGGATGTCCAAGGTCTATTTAATACTTTTTGCCGAACAATTCAGAGACATTCTTCTTTGGTCTTCTTTATTCTTTGTCCAACTTTGAGATGTATATAAGAAGCAACTGAAAATACTGTAGTTGGATTAGGCTCACCTTAATCTTCAAATTGATTTTCTCACTCTTCAGCTATTTAAAGAGGTCCTTGAGAGTAGACTCTGCCAAAGCAACAGGCTTTTATTTCTTGACTGTTGCTACAATGAGTGATGACTATAGATCAAGCAAAGTAGAATCATTTGCAACTTTAATCTTTTCTCTGTCTAATATAATGTTGCCCAGAGGCAAGGACTTTGGATTTTTATTTTCTTCTTGTTAGAATATAATCCATACTGAAGGATTATATGAATGTCTTTTATCTTCTTCAAGAAATATTTGAAGTTTCCTTCACTTTCTGTAAGCAAGATTGTGTCTTCTGCATAAAGCATGTTGTTATCAAAGCAGTAAGGTTTGGAAAATTCTGTTACTTTGACCTTAAATGGTTACTTTTTTTAAGGAGTAGAATCTTGTAAGTATTACTGGTCATCACCTTATAGACCTGCCTGTTGTTTGGCTGAAAGTTTAATCATGGTAGTTATTCTTATTTTCATTCAAAGAGTGACGAATATCATAGTCTCAAAGCAAAATAAGAATGTGTTTTGATCATTTACTTTTTACCCTACATAGTTAGTGATGGTCAAACATATGACACTGAACAGATGAGGCTGACAGTGCTTTATTAATCATTTACTCACAGTTCACGGAAGTATTACATTTCCCCCCATGCACAGGCACATGGAGTTCACACCTAGGAGCGCAATGAAACAGAGGGACTGTAGGGGACAGGGGGTGGGGTCACCCCTGGTTCCTCTGGGAGGATGCGATTCGCCTGTAAATAGTTTTTTTGCGCTATCATAGAGTGAGATCCATTAGTTTGAGTACCAGCTGGATTGCAGCTTGTGCAGCTGTCAGGGGAACTAGCCAAAATGCGAGGAAAGGCTGGGGAACAGTGCAGGGTTTTAGAGTATTTTGAGGTTCTAAGACATCAAGGCTGATCTTGAAATTTTAGGACTTGTGATATAGAATTTGATCTGGTTATGTATATACGTGACTAACAATTTGTTCTAAACTTAGTGTCATAAGTCCAAAACCCCAGTGCCCTCAAGTCTGTTCTGCCCCATAGTGATATTCTATCAAGTTTTCTGAGGCTGTAAATCTTTACAGGAGACTGCCTGTATTTATATTACAGAACACCTGATGAATTCACTACTCACCTTTTGGTTAGTAATCCAAGCAGCTACATACTACTCTACCCGGACTCCTTTAGAGGCATAACTCAGCAATATCTTTCTTAGTCCTGTGGGTTAACTGGGATCACCTAGTGATCTAGCTTGGAAAACTGCGTCAGATGATGGCTGGGCCAAAGACCAGAGTACTCTGGACTGGGAATCTAGACTAGCTCATTTGCACAGCAGGCAGGCTACCACTGCGAGCTAAGAGTGAGTGTCTATTTCTGGTGCCTTGGTTGTGTTGTAGTGTGTCAGCTCAGGTGTAAGAGAGTGAAGTATCTCAGTAAAGTGCCTACAAGACTAGTAATCAACGTAACATGGCCCTGGAAGTCTTCGATTTAAGGGGAAGGGATTCGACTCCTCCTAACAGGTAATGGAGTGGCAAGATTATGTTACTGAAGACCATATGGGATGGGAAGGATCACTACAGTCCTTACTGGAAAATAAAATCTGCTTTCCGCTATCAGTTATAGTATCTACTGTATAGTTTCAGGGATGATTAAATGAGGCAGTAATACTAGGCAAATATTTAGAACAGTGCCTGGCATATCTTGAGTGCTAAATAAACATTAGCCATTAATATTACTTTCCATAACGTGCACTGTTCTTTGAAATGGGACTTCTCAACCTGCAATGAGGAAAATGAGCATTGACTTATTTTTCAGATTTGAGTGAACACGTAGTTGTTCACTCTATTCCTAGCCCACATTTTCTGACTAAACTACTTATTGAGTCTTTACCAACTCAAAACTGACCCACCCACCACCACCATTTGGTTTCCAAAGTTATAAATTGCCTCAGAGGAGATTGCCCATCTTTCTCCTGTGTATCATGGCTTTGAACTCCCAGAGTGGGTGGCCTTGGAGTTAATGATGCAGCTCACTGTGAGTTGCTATTTTGTTGGTGTTATATGCCTTTGAGTCCATTAGGACTCACGGTGACCCAATGAACAACTGCTCAGAATCTTGCCCTGTCCTGTGTCATCCTCATCACCTCTGACATATTTTAGCCCATGTTACAGTCACTGTGTCAATCCATCTTGATGAATGCCTTCCTCTCTTAATGCTTACATTTCTAGGCATGATGTCTTTTTTCCAGGACTAGCTCTTCCTAACAATATACCAAATGCATTTGAAAGGAAGTTTCCTCATTCTTACCTCCAAGGAGCAGTCTGGTTGTACTTTGTTCTTTTGGAAGTTCATAGGATATTCAGGACTCTTCTACAGCACCACAATTCATTAAAGTCTCCCAGCACTATAGTAGTGTTGTCTATTTCCTTTTTCAGTTTTGTTAATGTTTGTTTTATGTATTTTGCTGGTCTTTCATTTGGTGCATAGATATTTATTATTGTTATGTCCTCTTGTTCTATTGACCCTTTCAGCATTATGTAGTGACCTTCCTT
>NW_006399752.1:4589717-4603966 GCF_000299155.1 Elephantulus edwardii | reverse complement strand
TCTGCTTTTTGCTCTAGCAGATCAGTGGTGACAGTTTTGTCTTCAATTTCACTGATTCTGTGTTCCATCTCATCAACTCTGCTTATATGTCCCTCCATCATATTGATGGCCTCTGAAACATCGGATCTTATATTTTGAATGGTGGATTCTTGTTTTTCCAGTGCTGCTAATGCCTCATTTGTTTTCTCTGCAATGTTTTGCATTGTTTTTTTGAACTCCTCCTGGTCTTTGCTTGTAGCATCCTGTAATTCATCAAGTTTGTCTTTCATTCATTGGATATATTCAGTCACTCCTCTTTTAAATTCTGTGTCAGAAAGTTCCATGAGACTTTCTGTCTTCAGGGTATCGATTGCTATTGTGTCGCCCTTTGTGAGTGACATCTTGCTTTGCTCTTGTGTATTGTGTGGGATAGTTTGCTTTCTTCAAGACATTGGTATGTGTTCTTGATCTGACGACAATGCTCTTGAGGTCAGATGGGCAGCTACCGAACTTATGCATTTCTCTGACTTTCTGACTTCAGAAAAATGTCAGTTCAGCGCCTCCTAGGGCAATCTCTTGTTGCTAAAACAGGTCAAGTTGCTCCTGTTTAAAGGCAAGTTGATTGCCCAGACATGTAGGCACTGGTGTGGAGCCAAATGAGGTGAGGCAGGCAAAGGGTTGGGTGATCGCAAGGGCAGGTCAAACACTTGGAGGACCTTGCTCAAACCTCTGCTGTCTCAGTATGCTCATGGCTGGAGTCCTTACTCAAATTCCTGCTGTCCGTTTCCTACCCAGTGGTTTTCTCAGTGTTCCCTGCCTGGTGGCACTTATGCAGGTGCCCTCACACAACAGCCCCTGCTCCAGCAGGGTCCTGGATCCTACAGGATCCAAAAAGTCAAGGTCAAATTCCCACCAACCCATTATCCTCTGGCTGGTCTGCAGAGTTCACAGAAGCCAGCTGGCTGGCTCGTTCTGGGCAGTTGGTGTAGCCCAAGAGAGCTCGGCCAAATTCCCTACCAGTGGGCACACCCTTAGGTGCTCTCCCAGGTAATCAGCAATGCCCCAGTAAACACAGCCAAGATCCTACCGGTCTTTCTCCTGCCAGGTTAGTTCCACAACAGCTTGGCTGATAGCTCTGGGTGATGGCTGGATCCACGGTGGTGCCCTGAGGTCACAGGGCTGTGGTGGGGGCTGAGGTGTGTGGTTGTGGAGCTGCAAAGGAGGCGGGGGAAGGGGAGGAAAGCAAGGGACTAGGGGGCCTAAGGAGCACAGGGCTTGGACACTACCACCAAGAGGTGGGGGTGGGGCTTGGGTGCTGCTGGGGGTTTATGCAGCAGCACCCTGTGTGTTGGGGGTCACAGGTCACACAGGTGTGGGCTGCAGGGGGGTCGCACAGTGGTGGGTAGTCTTCGCTCCTCTGGGGTCTCACAGTCTTCACTCCTCTGGAGTTCCGCGGTGGGTGGCTGACTGTTGCCCTTCCTGGGTCTCTTCCCAGCCCATCTGGCGGCAGATTTACGTCTCTACAGCACCACATTTCATACATGAGACAAAGCTTTGTTGTCCTTGCCTCTAAGGAGCACTCTGACTGTCCCTTCTCCAAGACATATCTGTTTGTTCTTTTGGCAGTCCGTAGGATATTCAGACTCCTCTCCAACACCACAACTCAAAGGCATCAAGTCTTCCATTATCCTTATTCATTGCTTAGCTCTCAGAGGCACAACAAATAGTTGGAAATACCATGGCTGAATCACCTTCACCTTAGTTTTTAAACTAACATCATCTCTCCTCAGTACCTTGGAGAAGTCCCTGGCAGTGGACTTTCCCAGTACAATATGTCTTTTGATTGCTTTGGTTTTAGTGCCAAGCGTGTTGATTATGGACCCAAGTAAGACGAAATAATTTATAATTTCACTCTTTTCTCCATCTATCGTGATGTCTGTTAGCCTAGCTGTGAGAATTTTTTCTCATAGCAAATGCTAAAAGAAATATACGTATAGTTGTTGCTGATAGGGACCGTCCAGTCATAACCAAATGATAGTTGATTCTCTAGTGGGTTTTCAGAGGCAGTTAGTTGCATGTGAGGAGATTGCCCATTTTTTCTCATGGAGCAACTGGTGGTTCAAACTCTGCACCTTCAGGATTACAGCACAGCTTCTTACCACTCAGCCAGCAGAGCTTGTGTATATATGCTGTTGTTGTTGTTGTTGTTGTGTGAGCTGTCAAGTCAAAACCAATGCATAGCTGACCTTCCGGTAGGTTTTCAGAGGCAGTTAATCACATGGGAGGAGAGCGCCTATCCTTCTCCTGTACAGCACCTGGTGGGTTTGAACTGCGGGCCTTCAGAATTTCAGTGCAGTTTTTCATTTAATGGCTTGTAAGACAGCTTATAGGGATCTCTGATGGCAAAGTCTATTGAGAATCACATTGCTAAACTGAAGGCCAAGTCTGTCTAATGGTTTCAATCTATCAGCAGCTCTGCAAGAGAGATATGGATAATCTTTCTCTATGCAATGTAGAGCCTCTCAAAACCTGTTGGGGGGCAGGAATGAGGAAATAAAAACCTGATGAGGAAGCTCTGGTAGTTTAGTGGTAAAGAATTGGACTGTAATCTCAAAGGCGCACAGTTCAAATTCACCATCTGCTCTGCGTTAGGTGTATGGGCAGTCTCCTCTGGTACAAAAACCCAGTGGAGGGTCAACTATGATCTATTCTGATTCTATATGATATACAACAATAACAACAAAAAACCTTGGTGGAGGGTCAGCTATGATTTGGTTCCATTTCAACAATGAGTCAAGATAGCTTATGACTGATATTTCATTCTAATCATTGTTCTTCAAATGAACATTTTGAGAATTAGATGAAAAAATCTTATAAAATCATTGGAATCACAAGGAAAATAACTCATGTTTTAATTACTTTAATAGGATCTCACCAAATGTGAGAAAGAACATTTTAAAAATACTCTTCCCTCTGAATTGATTAGTAAAAGTATTACTTTTGCTCACTCAGAATCTCATTAATAAAAACACAAGGTGTTGAGCTACATTAGTAATTCTGCCAAAAGCAAGAGATTAATCACAACTGAAAAACTATTGCCACAAGGTGAAAGAATTTGTGCCCCAAATAATATTTAGCCACTTCTGAACATCAGCTGATTGAGGCATCAGTTTGTGACTGAATAGGACTGCTATAATTTTGCAAAAATATAAAAGCAAATCTATTGACTGAGTCCATTTCAGTACATTATAACCCTACAAACTGGAGTAGAAATTCCTTATAGGGTTGCCAAGGCTTAGAAAATTATGCATTTTTTTAATCCACCATTTGTTTTATGACTAGTAGAAAATGCAAGATTATTTTTAAAAATCCAGTAAAATATGAAGTAACCAAAACTAGAAGATAATTGAAAGAAGGAGAAACATAATGCATATAATCAGTTAACAGGACAATAACTTCTAATGTTTATTTAATAAGAGCTTCTGAAAGAAAAAGGAAGAATGACTATAAATGTAAACACAATTTCTTTTCAAACCAATGGTAATGTTAAACCGCATACCCTGTTCTTTCCATTTTCAGAGTTGTGGTATTAATGTTCTTTATATCTTCTATGTAAATTTTAAACTGTATGTAATTGCATTTGCCAATTCTTCCTTTGGAACTATTTTTATAATATTTTAATAAAATAAAAATATTTTCCTTTTGTGTCACTCAGTGTTGTTGTTGTTATGTGCTGTTGAGTTGATTGCGACTTATAGCGACCCTATATACAATGATCTGAACCCTGCTCTATCCTGTGCCAGCCTTATTGTCTCTGACACACCTACCCCCATAACCCTAGTCACTTAATCAATCTCATTGAGAGTCTTCCTCACTTGCACTGTCCCTCCACCCTCCTAAGTATGATGTTCCTCACCAAGGACTGGTTCCTCCTTGCAACTTGTCCAAAGAATGTCAGAAAAAGATTCAGAATCCTTGCCTCCAAGGAGCAGCCTGGTTTCACCCTCTCTAGGACAAACTTGTTTGTTCTCTTAACAGTTCATGGTATATTCAGTACTCTTCTCCAGCACCACCACTCAAAGGCATCAATTCTTCTATCATCCCTAGTCACAGTCCAGCTTTTTGAAGCATAGTACTCTAGAATCTATCTTAATTAAGAGGTTGCATCTGCTTAACATGTATTCACCATAGGATTAGTTCTTTCTGTCCATCTGTCCATCTGAGGTCCAATTGAAGATTCATGCTTTAAAGATCCCACAGAGGAGAACAAACTAAGGAATGACAGGGGCCCTGGAATGAAAGAATTCAAATCAATGGCATATTCAGGGCATTTCTCTTGAGACAATAAAGTTGGGTTACATTTGACTGAGAGATAAATATAAATGCAAAATTGCTATATATCCCTATTTGGTTTTATATCAAATATAAATGAACAAAATGACATAAAATATCAAAACCAGACACAGAAAGCATTCTGAGCTGTTTTAGAATCCTTTTTGAATATTTAATATATATCTTCTGTATAGACAAAAATATCATCATTTGAATTTCAGGAAATCTCAGCCTTATAAATCATAAATAGGAAATTTCTACTCTTTGGCATTTGATGTATTTGCACTTAAATTCATAAGGACACACAACAAAAAGACCATTTGTGTTGACTAGAATGATTAGTAAGCTCTGTGAATTGTCTTCATGAATCTCGTATCTGGCGAACATGAACAGCCGGCAAGTCCTTGCCAGTATCATTTTCATTTTCATTCACAATGGGGCTTCTTTAGATACATTATATGGTTCAAGCTAGTGTCAGAAAAAGATAGTTTGCAGCCAAGGAAATAGAGGGTGGGGGAAAGAGGAAAAAAGAAGCATATAATGCTTGTTTCCAGTTTTTCATTATCACACTCCACATCTCTTTACCTTAATGCTAGTATATTTTTTGCTATTAAATGAGCTATGTTTATTCACTTAAGAGAGCACTAGAGTATAGAATTCCAAATATCTAAATGGATGCTCTGATAGCAGACTTTATATCTTTGTGACCTAAAGGCAGTCAGGGTCTCTTTAGCCGTTAAAAATGCAAACAGGACCACTGAAGATAAAATGAAATTATTTCAATGCTATTTGAGTAGTTTTCCCAGTTGAATCTATCCCTTTAATGTATGGCTTCATAAAGTTAAATTTGGCTCACTGCTTTACTCACATGGTAACATTTTTGTTTAAAAACAAATTAAAAATAAGCTCTGTGGGCTTGGAAGTCATCTAGAGCTCATGTGCTGTATAAAGTAAATGTTGCATGCAAAAAAGGGCCACAACTACTTGTTCCCACCATTCTACTGGTGGTATTTCAGTTCAGATTCTGCCAGAAGTGCGTCTGTCAGGAAAGTGATAACCTTTCACAAAGGTATCATCACCAAAAGACAAAAATTGTGTTTCTGAAACAAACCAATGATCCTTCAGTATTACCTCTGACTGGGTTTATTGTGGCATTCTTCAGTATTTCCTAGACTGAGTTTACTTTAGCAGTCTCCAGAGGGAGGCAAGGATAGAATTATTAACAACAACAACAAGTAATACTGTACAGAAAAATGTCTTCCATTCTTCAGAGACAGAGCATAATCTTTGACCAATGAGTTCCAATTGCCACTTACCATCCTTTTCTCACTTGGGAAATTTTGGAAATAGTTTGCCTGTGATGTCTTTGTACAGCAGAGAATTGTGCCATTGTGATGTTGAATTAACTAATCTATACATTTTAAAATTTTTCCTAGAGGTCTTTAATAACCTCCCTAATAAATTAATTCTTGCATGCAACTGTAGTTTATACTGTAGAATTGAAAGCAAGGGGGCAAATACTTGAAGGAACAAGCTGAGAACAGGTAGCTCTGGCAAGTATGTAGAAAATGCTTATTAGTTCCAGGAAGTGACCCTATACTAGCTCTGACATATCTGTTAGGAGATAAGCTATCTTCCCAGAATACTAATGTGAATATGAATTGAGAGCCTGACAAGAAGCAGAAAACTCTCTGTAACAGATGCTTTCTTCTACTAGTTTTTAGGTGAATCTGGAATATGCCAGGAGATATTTGGAATATATGCATACTAAATTCAAAGCTATAGAAAATAAAAGGGCTTTAGAGTACAAATACAATTTCAGTCTCTAACCATTTGAAAGTTATGACTCTGGACAAAATATTTTGTTTTAAAGTAGAAATAAAAAAATTACAGTACATCATACTGAAGGGCAGTATTTGCTTTTCTGGACCATGACTGACTACATTAAGGGTTACAGGCAAAATTCGCTTTATTTTGTATGTATGTGCACATGCGCCAATAAAGTGCTGTTGTTGGAACTGATTCGTAGCTGACTCTCCACTGGATTTTCAGATGTAAATTGTAAGGGAGGAAATTTCTCATCTTTCTCCCATGGAGCTGCTGGTGAATTCAAACTGCCTGCCTTTTGGATTGGCAGCACCACTTCTTACCCACTTGCGCTCACTTTGTTGTTGTTGTGTACCATAGAGTGAGATCTAAACCATAGCTGACCCTCTGGTGGGTTTTCAGAGGCAGTTAATCACATGGGAGGAGATAGCCCAACCTTCTCCTGTGGAACAGCTGCCAGCCTGGAACCCTGGCCTGAGAGATTAGCTTCTTGCCACTAGGCCACCAGAGCTCCCAGAGGGTATCATGGTTATCACAAGGGTCCAGAATTAAGGTTGCATAGTGGAGTGTACTGGGGTGAAGGGTGGGGGGAGGGTGCGGGGGGGATTGTATACCAAGAAAAGAATTTTTCTTTTGCTTTTCAAGGAGAGGAGTGAAGAGGGGGGAGGGCTAGGCAGGGAGAAGAGTGCAACAGTGAATGAATGGAAATCCAAAATCTCTGTAAATGTTCATTAAAATAAATAAAATTTTTAAAAAAGTGAGAACAGTGCAAAAGTATAACTTTAAATCAAACATTATGTTTGTAAATAGGCTCACTAAAACAATGGATAAATTTTAGCATTTGAGAAAAAAAATGTTCCCATTCTCAGAAAAACCAGTCAGAAATGAAGAAGAATATAGAATTTTTTTAAAAAAAAATTATATCCTTGTTCAAACACTTATCTGAAACTACAATACTATGTAACAGATACTGTATTAGGAACTTCATGTAAAATCATTGGAAAAAATATGGTAAGAAAAAAAATTTGTAATAATAGTATCTATGAGTCGCCTGTGACTCGACTCGATCACACTTAACAACAATAACAATAACAGAAAGAGAAAGAGAGAGAGAGAGAGATCAGCTGGCCCAGTGAAGAGGAAAAGATGTGACCAAGACAAAGGTGGGTGACTTTTAGTTTGTGGCCCTCCGGCGAGACTTCCATTGTTTTTGTTCAGACATTCCTCTAGGTCGTGTATCCCTGCTGTCCCGCGGACTTATGGTTGCTGTGAGACTGAACACTGTGACATGGATGTGTCAAATGCGTTAATGGTTGGCTACAATGCGGACTGAGAGTGGGGTGGAGCTCCCCTACTGAACAAGCGTAGAAGGAGGAGTGGCATCCACTTCCATAATAGCTTGCCTCTGGAAACCCTATGAACTTGGAGAGAGGATGAAAGGCACCCAAGCGTCCAGGACTCTCCTTCATAGGGTCGCTATGAGTCGCCTGCAACTCGACGGCACTTAACAACAACACAACAACATAGAATAACTATAGTCCAACTCACAGAAATTTAATAAACAGCATAAACTGAAAATTTATAGTTCAAGATTACAAATATAATCCCATAGATTGAATAGAATAATTTCTGACTAGTTTAACTTGAAGCTAAATCTAACTTGTTTTGAAGATAAATAATAATAATTATATATCAAGTATATATGTTTGAAGAGAAAGCACAAAATAAAGCATCATTAAAATGTTTTAAAATGTTATTCAATGGAAGATTTTACAAAAAAAAAAAAAACAAAAATTGAAAAGACAGTCTACCAACTGGGAGAGTATCTTTTGAAATTATTGTCCAAAACATAGGGAAACATACCTACACACTCACATAAACAAGGATACAGGAAATGAGACCCTTATCTATTGCTAATGACAATACAAAGTAGAACGAACATCCACTGAGGGAAAGTGTTGTAATGTCTAAAAAAATGTAAAGGAAAGAGAGCTCTAATGAGATGTACTGACACGATGTCAACAATGGGTTCTAGTGTGTCAGAGATGATGAGAACGGTACAGAAAAGGGCAGGTTGGCTGTTCCTAGAGATACTCTGAGTCCTACTCAACTTGACAGCGCCTAACAACAAAAATCATATGAACCAGCGATTGCACTTCTAAGTATCCAAATATCAAAAAATCTGAGACTCAAAATAGACTTGTACACCAGTGTTCATTGTTGCACTATTCACAGAAAACCAAAAAACTGGTAAAACCTAAATTTCCATTGTTAAATGGATAAATAAAATATGTTGTTATTGTTGTTGATTGTTGTTGAGTCAAGCATGATTCATAGTAACCTTACGAGCAAATGGCCTGAATCCTTTCTGTAACTATCATAATTTATTAAAGGTCATAGTTTCCAGAGACTAGTTGTTTAGGAAGTGGATACCACTCCTGCTTCCAAAAAATGAAATATAGAACATACATATTCAGATAGTGAAATATACGGAGTATCAGTGTGTACTATAATATGGATGGAGCTTGAAAATATTATGCTGAATGAAATAAGTCAATTAGAAAAGGATATACATATATTTCTGGATGAAATATGTTTACGGCATTGAAGTCTATGGGGAGGGGGAGAATAGTCTAAAAGTAGTATATTTTAGGGCATTATTTTTATCGTAGGAGTACGCAATGAGGGTTGCAGAGTGGATTATATTTGGGGGTAGGGGGTGGGGTTTGGGGAGGTGCGGGGGGATTGTGTACCAATGAGGGAGTTTTTCTTTTGCTTTTCAAGGAGAGGAGCAAATGGGGGGAGGGGTTTGTGCGGGGAGAACGGTGCAACAATGAATGAATGGAATTCTAAAATCTCTGTAGATGTTCATTGAAATGAAAAATAAACAAACTAAATTTAAAAAAAAAGAAAAGGATAATTATTATATGACCTCACTTATATAAAAATACAGGAGTCAAATAGAACAATGTTTACTAGTTTTTACTAAGGGTAGGAGGGTGGAGGGAAAAGATTATGGCATACAGATTTTTTTATTTACATTAGGGGAAAAATCATATTGATTGAAGATAGGATTATGACCAATTAGCATAATTGCTTGTAATAAGTTCCATGCTTACACAATGTTAGATTGGCAAGAGTTGTGTGATAGATCTACTTACAACACTTACCCCTCCCGTCCAAAGAAGGTAAAATAAGAGTAACTGCTCACGCTGCTTTGAACAACCCAATAACTCATGCAATTTGGTTTCTTGGGTCTTAGGATTTAGGATAGTGGTCTTATAAGACATCAAGATCATTGGCCTAATAGAGATCTGTTTCACTTCCTACTTGATTAATCAGTACATGAGGTCTTTCTTGTTGTTCTTTTTGTTTTGTTTGCTGTTGTTGTTGTTGTTGTGTACCATCAAATCAGATTCGACTGGCACAGGAGGAGATTGCCCTTCCTTCTCCTGGGGAGCATATAGTGGATTTGAACTGCATACCTTCGGAATTGCAGTACATACAGGAGGTCTTAACAGCTTGGAGTGACCATCAAAAGCACAACAAAATGTTTCCATTCACCTGAAACAGTAAGGGAAGAAATGAGCATCAAGAATAGGAATAAATAGAATGTGTGGCAGCTTGTCTCTATGAACAACTGTTTCCTTTACCAGGAGACCAGGAGAATTGGATGGTTCTATTTTGGAACAGAGATCTAAAGAGGAAAATGTAGAACAAAATTTTAAATTCATATAGAATCCAGAGTTTTTGGAGCCATGGAAACAGAATGAAAACTGAAATGAATCATTTCCCTGAGATAATTTTTTAACCTTTAAAACTGACATCTTCTTAAAGGAAACAATAGTTTAACTTAACTAGTAATGTCTGCCTTGAGCACTGTGCTATTTTTATATTACTCTTATTTATTTACAAAGTTTGAATACATTGTTTTTCTACAAAAGATCCTTCCCATTTTGTGCACCCAGCACTGTGCTTTTTAAGAATGATAAGAAGCTACACTGCAATCCCAGAGGCATGAGTTCAAATCCATCAGCTACTCAGTGAGAAAAGGATGGACTTTGAAAGGGTATTTGCCACTTTTCTATCACCATCAAGAATCATACTTTATAAACACCAAGTAGATTTTTCTTCTCTAACAAGTTTATACCTTATATAGATTTTGGTGTTTAAAGCAATTAGTTTATATGGGGGGAAAATCATAAGCCTAATGTGAAAGAATAGGGAGCTCTGGTTATTTAATGGCAAGGAATTGTGCTACTGATCCAAAGGCAGGCAGTTAAATCCATCAGCTGCGCTGTGGGAGAGCAATGTGCAATCTCCCAAGCAATTTACAGCCTCTGGTCAGCTAGGAGTCAGGACACAACAATAACAACAACAGTGTGGGAAAATGGTGGGCATTATTTGATTAAAAATCAACTCAAGGTGGATCATGGACCTAGGACTAAAACCAAGGACTATAAACTTCATTAAAGAGAAGCTTGGAAGAACTCTAGTAGTCCTAATCCACAACATAAACAGTCTTCCAAGTATCCTGAAAATCAACAACCAGGAGAAGATAAAATAGATGAATGAGACCTTCTAAGAATCAAATCCCTATGCACATTCAAAAACTTCTCCAACATGGTAAAAAGGGAAGCCACCGACTGGGAAAAAGTATTTTGTAATGACATGTCAGATATGGGACTTATATCTAGAATTTATAAAATACTTGAGCACCACAAGAAGATAAAGGTAAATAATCCAATTGAAAAAATGGGCACAGGATATGAACAGACACTTCAGCAAAGAAGACATTCAGATGACCAACAAGCACATGAAGAAATGTTCAAAATCCCTAGCTCTAACAGAGATGCAAATCAAGACAACTATGAGATATCATCTCATTCTAGTAAGACTAGCAAAATTTAACAGAACAGCAAGCAACAAATGCGAGGTTGTGGAGAGACTGGAACCCTTATTCACTGTTGGTGGAAGTGTAAAATGTGTAAAAGTGTAAAATGGTGCAACCACTGTGGAAAGCATTGTGGCGCTTTCTCAAAAAGTTGCAAATAGAGATACCATTTGACCTAGCAATTCCACTACTGGGAATATACCCTAAAGAGACCATAACCGCCATCCAGGCAGATATATGCACACCCATGTTTATCGTGGCTTTGTTCACAATGGAAAGGAGTTGGAGGTAACCTAGGTACCCATCAAAAAAATGAATGGATAGAGAAGCTGTGGTATATTCACACAATGGAATACTATGCTGCCTTGAAAAACAAGGAACTCATGCAATATTATTCAAAATGGGTGACCTTTGAGGACATTATGCTGAATGAGGTATCTCAGTCAGAAAGGGACAAACACTGCATAGTGCCACTGATGTAGAATGGGACTGACATCAGGGTTGGAGTAAGAATGAGAAAAACTGGATGAATTATGTATACTGCATTGAAATGGATGAAGGAGAGAACAGATTAAAAGCAATATATTATAGGGTATTATGTTTATCATAAGAGTCCGGAATGAAGGTTGCAAAGTGGAGTATACTTGGGGTGGGGATGAGGAGGGAGCAGGGGGATTGTATAACAATAAAGGAATTTTTCTATTGTTTTTCAAAGACAAGAGCGAACTGGGTGGCCAGGAGTGGGGCGAAAAGTGCAACAATGAATGAATGGAAATCCAAATCTCTCTAAATGTTTATTAAAATTAATAATAATTTAAAAAAAGAACAAAGAACAAGAGGGAGCTTGAGACATGGGGTCAAAAAATACCTGCAATTAAAATATCCTACTCTCTTTCTGGTTAGGCTGTTGTTGTTGTTGTTATGTGCTGTTGAGTCGCCTGCAACTCATAGTGACCCTAGGTACAACAGCCCTAAAACCATGCTCTATCCTGTGCCAATCTCACTGTCTCTAACACACCCAACCCCATTGCCCCAGTCACTAAATCAATTCATCTCATGGAGGGTCTTACTCTCCTGCACTGTCCCTCCACCCTGCCTAGCATGACTTCCCTCTCCAAAGACTGGTCCTTCCTTGCAACCTGTCCAAAGTATGTCAGTTTAGACTCTCCTAATACAGCCTGGGTGGGGGTGGGGGCGGAGATCTTATTTTTTATAATTTTTTGTTATCCAGGCAACTTCTTTGATTTATATCCAGATAGAACAAGAGAATCTAATAAAAAGTCTTCTTACCTTCCTGATGATTACACCTTTCAGCAGGAAGAGGAAGCAACCGAGGAAACTATTATCTGCACTTAATTCTGACCACCCAAGAAGAACCAATTAGCAGTAAAAAGAAAGCATGGACACTTTCTGTGAATGTGATAATATCTTATAGTTTATAATAGCCACGGAAAGAAATGTTTAATTTAATCACCAGTATGTCTTGCACTCTCCAAAAAGTTTCTGCTAAAAGACAGATACAACCAAGTGCCAAGAGCTCTTAAAAGGAATTGTTGTTATGTGCAGTTAAGTCCCTTGCGACTCATGGCTCTCCTATGTACAACAGCCCTAAGTCCTTCTTTATACTGTGCCAGTCTCACCGTCTTTGACACACCTACCACGATCACCCCAGTCACTGAATGAATCTACCTCATAGAGGGTCTTCCTCTCCTGCGCTCTCTCACCACTCTCCCAAGCATGGCATCCTTCTCCAAGGATTGGTCACTCCTTACAACATGTCCAGAGTATTTCAGATGAAGCCTCAGAATCCTTGCCTCCAAGGAGCAGCCTGGTTTAATCTTCTCTAGGATGAACCTGTTCATTTTCTTAGCAGTCCACAGTAGTAGATCCAATACTCTTCTCCAGCACCAGAGCTCAAAGGCATCAAGTCATCTCTAGTCATTGTCCAGCTCTCTGATACATAGCAAGTCATTGCAAAGACCATGGACTTTGTCAGGCACACGTTAGTCTCCAGAATATCATTGTTCTTAATTATTTTGCAGAGGTCTCTAACAGTAGACTTTCCCATCGCATTACGTTTTTTAATTTCCTGGCTGCTGGTGCCGAGAGTGTTGACTGTGGAGACAAGCAAACTAAAGCTGTGAACTATCTCAATTTCTTCACTATCCATCCTGATGCTGCCAATTGGCCCAGTTGTGAGAATTTGTCTTCTTGATATTGAACCTCGATCCATATTGAAGGCTGCATTCCTTCATTTTCTGCAACAGGTACTTCAGGTCCTTCTCAGTTTCAGCAAGCAGTGTTGTGTCATCTGCATAATGCAGAGTGCTGATGTGTCTTCCTCCAATCCTGATGGCACATTTCTCCTCATACAGCCCAGCCTCCCAGATAATCTGTTCTGCATATAGATTGAAAAGGTATGGGGATAGGGTACATCCCCAGCGTACACCCTTTTCAATTTTGAACCATGTAATGATTCCTTGCTCTGTTCTGAATAAGGCTTAAATATAAACCACAGGTCCCCAGAGCAAAATCTTGATCACACAATGACTAATTTGATAAATAATACAACAAAGAGCAGAGTAGACAAATGATTCTGGATTCAAAGTTATCTAATGAGCTTATGTTGGAAAAAAATACATACAAAGATTTGGAGATCCTCAAGGTATTCTGAAATAGAACTAACTGAGGCCTATGAAAAATAACTTACTTAATAAGGAATTATTTTAGCATGTTCAGAACAAGATACAAATAAGTCGTAAATAATCTTCAATTAGTATTTTTGTTTGGTTCCATCAAATCAGAGCTGACTCATCTTTCATCTGTGGAACAACTGGTGAATTTGAACCATGTACCTTTGATATGGCAGTGCAGCTCTTTGTCACGAGGCCAAAAATTTGTCAGATGATGCTGAAAATACAGAAATTTCCAGTCACTTTGTTGTTCTCTTCAGCTGTTTTTTCATAATCATCAGCAATATTTTACTTGAATGTATTAAGAATTATATTGTTTGATAATAAAATGCTTTCTTCATTATCACTGCTTCTTGATTACATGCCACTTTCTGAAATGGTTCAATGTGGATAAAATCTTTTTGGTACAATGACTGAATTTCTTCCATCTTTTTTTGATACTTTCTCTTTCATTCAGTATTTTACCATATAATCCTTCTGTCTTCTGTCTTCCATCTTCCTTCTTCTCTCCTCCCCTCCCTTCC
>NW_006399752.1:4582255-4589384 GCF_000299155.1 Elephantulus edwardii | reverse complement strand
CCTCCAGATTTGAATTTGTTCTTTAGTTCTTCCACCTTAAGAAATGTTGAGTGTTCTGTTCTCTTTTGGTTTTCTAACTCAAGGTCTTTGTGAATTTCATTAAAATACTTGGTTTTTAGTTGACCATTGACCTTTGACATTTTCTGCACTATTTGAAAATTACTTTAACAGTACATTGGCAGGAAACTTCAAGAAATTCAGACTGGATTAGTCATTTGTGACATGGCTAAAAGCAGAGACTATCAGAAAATGTTTACTTGTTTTTTATTGACTATGTAAAGGCTTTTTACTGTGTGGATTATAATAAATTATGGATGATATTCAAAGATTGAGAATCCCAGAAAACTTAATTGTGGTCATGTTAAAATCATATAGAGAACAGAATAAGCAAACACAACATAGTTTAAAATCATTAATAGCTTGTGTTAGGGATATATCTTTTCTCAATATATTTTCCATTTTGCAGTTATTTGCTATACATCATAAGGCTGAGCAATGACTAGGGATGATAGAAGGAGAATTGATGCCTTTGAGTGGTGGTGTTGGAGAAGAGTGTTGAATATATCAGGGACTGCCAAGAAAATGAAAGGGTTCATCCTGGAAAGGGTGAAGCCAGGCAGCTCCTTGGAGGCAAGGATTCTGAAGCTTCGTCTGACATACTTTGGACATGTTGCAAGGCAGGATCAGTCCTTGGAGATGGATGTCATTCTTGGCAAGGTGGAGGGACAGTACAGGAGGGGAAGAGCCTCGGTGAGATGGATTGATTCAGTGACTGGGGTTATGAGGGTATGTGCATCAGAAACAATAATATTGGCACAGGACAGAGCAGGATTTAGACTGTTGTACAGCACTATGAATCACAGGTGACTCGATGGCACATAACAACAATAACAACATACAAACTAATAATCCAAGAGATTATCATATGAAAATGTGACATCAAGATTGGAAGAAGACTCATCTAGTTTAAGAAAGAAAAGAAGCATGTGAATTAAAAGAGGAAAGCTGAATTAGAAGGTAATACGGACTCACTAAAATAACAGAGTCAAAGTATACTATTGATGTTTGTAAAGAGATTGACACTAATGTTGATGGCATCAAAGACAAGGCAAGTATGATTATGACAACAACAATGATATTGACTATTGTGTTAATAATAAAGCACTAATCTGTAAACTCCTTGTGATAGAGTTTATATTTTTAGTTTGGTGCAGTACAATATTTTTATAGTAGATTTTCCCAAATAAATAAGAGCTAAAAACAACATGCCTAATAATTTTTTAAAAATTTTATAATACTTAATTTTTACACAAGTTTACAAGTAGAATAATATCCTCATCTTATAGATGAGGAAATTACATAGGAAGGTTAAATATTACACAAGTATTTTATAAGCATGTGATATGATACTTCATCTCACATACTTTGTGCATTTTGTCAGGGAGCCATTCCTTGGAAAAAGATATCATGCTGAGAAATATTGTTGTTCTTGTTGTGTGTGTGGCCAAGTCAGAATCAATCCATAGCTGTCCCTCCAATGGGTTTTAAGAATCAGTAAGTTACACAAGAGGGGATTACCTATCCTTTTCCCATGGAACAGCTGGTGGTTTCGAACCACATGTCTTTGGAATTGCACCACAGCTTCTTATCATTTGGCCACTAAAATTCCTAGGAAAGATAGAGAGGATCAAGTAGAGAAAAGACCCTCAGCGAAGATGCATTGCAACAGTGACTACACCAAAGGGTTTGAGCATAGGATGGAGCAAACTTCTGATCTGTTGCTCACAGGGTCGTTATTGGTTGTGGTCAACTTGATAGAACCTTACAACAACACAAGGACATCAAAAGTTTTAACTGAATTAAGTGATATTGGGTACAGTTGAGTTAGTTCTGACTCACGGCTACTCTGAATACAACAGAGCAAAGACAGTCCTAGGTCCTGCATTATCGTCGTGTCCATGGTAGGCATGAGGCCACTGTGTTAATCCATCTTTTTGTGGTAATAAAATTTTTATTTTATACTGGTTTACTTACAAAGTTCATATGCATTCTTTCTTATACCAGATCTTTCCCATTTCCTTTATCCCCCTCCATCCACCCATCAAATTGTGTGACCCTGTGATTAAAGTTCCCCACCCAGCTTGCCTCCTCCCCCTTTTAGATTCTCACATACATTTTACTAGTTATCTATTTCTGCAATAATGATCTTATACAGTATTTGTCCTAATGAGACTGAGTTAGTTCACTTAGCATAATGCTTTCCAGCCCCATCTAAGGTGGGTAGTAATTTTCAAAATTGTTGCCCCTATGTGCTGCATAATATTCCATTGTGTGAATGCACCATAATTTCTCAATCCATTCTATTGTGGTTGAACATCTGGTCTATTTCCATGTCCTTGCAATGGTGAATAATGCTGCTGTGAGCACGGATGTACAAATCTTCGTTTGTGCTTCAGTTCTAATTTTCTCTGGGTATATTCAAAACAGTGAAATAGCTGGGTCATATGGAATTTCTGTGTTCAGCTTCTTGAGGAAGCAGCAAACTGCCTTCCAGATTGTTAATACATTTTATTGAATATCTTCCTCTTTTTCCTCAACTTTCTACTTTACTAAGAATAATATCCTTCTTTACCAAATACATTATCCTTCTCTAGCACTTGCATCTCTGGAGAACATGGCTTAAGTATGTGAGAAAAAAGTTCCATTATACTAGTTGCTAAGAAAAATTCTTGCTGGACTTCTTCCAAAAAATTGTGCTTGTTCTTATGGAAGTCTATGCTATATTCCATGTTCACTGCTAACATGAGGGAAGTTGAAAGAATTTGCTCTTGAAAACATATATTCAAATTTTGTAAATAAGCTTGTAAAATATTTTTAAAGGCATAAATTAGACTTGCACTTCCTTATTAATTTTTCAGCTTTTATATAAACATGAGGCTATTTAAACTACTAAAACTGGGCTATATACAACTTAGTGACATCTTATATTTTTAACATTTTAAGAAAACATTTTTCAGCAGAGTTGCCTAATAAAATAATTGCAAATAATAAAAGTCATGCATAAGAATTTTCTAAACATCTTGCAATGTTTTAACTTGACTTTCAAACAAGCTGCTATATAGATAATATGATCCTCATTTTATAGATGCTTAGGAAGGTTGAGTATTACACAAGGCCATAATAAGTGCTGTGGTGTTGTTTCTGTTGTTGTTGCTGTTATATGCTATCAAGTCACCTGTGACCCCTAGTGACTCTAGATACAATAGTTTTGAAGCCTGCCCTGTCCTGAGTCTCACTCACTCCAATAAACCTACCTCCATTGCCCTAGTTTTACTGTATCAATCCATCTCATCCAGGGTCTTCCTCTCCTGCGCTGTCCCTCCACCCTTCCAAGCTGATGTCCTTCTCCAAAGATTAGTTCCTCCTGGCCACATGCCCAAAGTATATGAGAAAGAGCTTCAAAATCCTGGCCTCCAAGAAGAAACATTTTTACCCTCTTCAAGATTGACCTATTTGTTTTCTTCATGGTCCATTGTATGTTCAAGTCTCTTTTCCAGCACCACAACTCAAAGACAGCAATTTTTCTTCTGTCATCCTTTGTTATTGTCCAGCTCTCTGATGCATAGCAAGTTAATTGCAAAGCCCATGTACTGGATTAGGTACACCTTAGTTTCTAGACTGACATCGTTGCTTCTCAGTACTCTGGAAAGGTCCCTAATAGTAGGTTTGTTGTAGTTGTTGTTGTTGTTGTTGCTGTTATGTGCCGTCGAGTCGCTTGCGACTCATAGCGACCCTATGTACAACAGCCCTAAACTCTGCTCTGTCCTGTGCCAATCGCACTGTCTCCAACACTCCCATCCCAATTATCCCAGTCACTGAATCAATCCACCACATAGAGGGCCTTCCTCTCCTGTGCCGTGAGGGCCTTCCTCTCCTGCACCGTCCCTCCACCCTCCCAAGCATGATGTCCCTCTCTAAGGACCGGTCTGTCCTCACAACATGTCCAAAGTATGTTAGATGGAGCCTCAGAATCCTTGCCTCCAAAGAGCCACCCGGTTTAACCCTTTCCAGGACAAATCTGTTTGTTTTCCTAGCAGTCCATGGTATTCTCAATACTCTTCTCCAGCACCACAGCTCAAAGGCATCAATTCTCCTTCTATCCTCCTTGGTCATTGTCCAACTCTCTGATGCATAACAAGTGATTGTGAAGACCAAGGCCTGTATCAGACGCACCTTAGTCTCCAGAGAGACACCATTGTTCTTCAGTACTTTGGAGAGGTCCCTAACAGCAGACTTTCCCATGGCAATGTGCCTTTTAATTTCCTGGCTGCTGTTGCCAAGACTGTTGACTATGGAGCCAAGCAAACTAAAGCTGTGTACAATCTCAATCTCTTCACCATCCATCCTAATGCTGCCAATTGGTCCAGTGGTGAGAATCTTTGTCTTCTTGACATTGAGCCCCAATCCATATTGTAGGCTGCAGTCCTTGACACTCTGTAGTTAGGTGCTCTCAATTCGACTACTACTCTTAGGGACCCTGTACACAACAGCTCTCACCTGGTGATATCCTGCACCATCCTTACTATCTCTCATATGCTTAAGCTCATTGGTACAGTCATTGTGTCAACCCATTTTGTTGAGGTTTTTCCTTCCTCTCTTTCTCTGACATTCTTCCGTTTCCAACATAGTCTTTTTCCAAGGATTGGCCTCTTCTGAGAAACTACTATTCATGTCCAAGTCTGTCAGACTCAAACCTAAATTTCCTTACTAATGGTATTATACCATTGAAAGTAATGATAAAGATTTTTATCCCAACTGAAGCCTGTTTCTATAGAAGCTGAGGCAATTTCTTTGCTTTTGTGAAATCTTGGATAAAAAGGAGTACCAAAAGTTCAGACAGAGGTATCACGAAACATGCAAAATCTAAGATACAAAGTTAACAAGCTGAGTAGTTCAAAGGAATATTCACTCAAGTAATTGAATCCAGGAATAAGGACTAATATAAGCAAGTATGGTGGGGGGCAGAGGCGAAGGATAATTGAAATAAATGGACAAAGAATAACAAGCACCAGAAGGTGGCCACTTGTTAAAGAATTTGTTGTTTCCCACTTCGCTGGTTTTGTCTCTTTGTCAAAGATCAGTTGACTACAGGTAAATGAGTTGATATCTGGGTTCCAGATTCTATACCATTGATTACATGTCTGTCACTGTACCTGTACCATGCTGTCTCAACCACCACCACTGTGTAGTAGGATTTGCCATCAGGGAGTGTGATGCCTCATATCTTGATTTTATTTTTCAATACTGCTTTGCTTATTCAGGGTCTTTTACCTTTCCAGACAAAATTGTGACTAGCCTTTCTCATCTCATTAAAGAACAGAATTGCTATCTTTATTGGAAGTGCATTGAACTTGTACATTGCTTTTGGTAAAATTGTCATTTTCACAATATTGAGTCCTCCTATCAGTGGACATGGTATATTCTTTCATTTCTCTGGGTTTCTTTTTGTGTTTTACAATAATGTTTTGCCCTTTTCTTTACATAGGACTTTGTTTCTCTAGTTATATTTATTATTATTTCATCTTGTGGTTAGCAATTGTAATTGGTACTTTTTTTTTATTTCCTTTATGTGTTTTCTTTGCAATTGAGGAGAAATCCAACTGATTTTTGTATATTGATCTTGTGTCCTGCTCCTTTTCTAAACTGGCTGACTATGTCCAACAGTTTTCTTGCTGAATTTTTAGGGCCTTGAGGTTGTTTTTTTTTTTAAGTATACAATCATATCATCTTCATATAGAGAGAGTTTTACCTCCTCTTTTCCAATTTGGATGTCTCTTATTACCTTCTCTTGTCTTCTTCTTCTAAGACTTCCAATATAATATTAAAGAGAAGTGGTAAGAGTGAGTATTCTTGCCTAGTTCCTATTCTCAAGGGGAATATACTTAATCTCTCTTTTGAAAATTATGTCGGTCCTTAGTTTTGTATATATACTTTTCATTATGTTGAGGAAATTTCACTGTATTTGTGTTTTGTCAAGTGTTTTAATCAAGAAGGGATACTGAATTTTGCCAAAGGTTTTTTCTGTATCAATTGATAAGATCATGTAGTTCTTGTTCTTTTCTTTGCTAATGTTAAGAATTATATTTTCTTATGTTGGGTCATCTTTGTATCCTGTTGATGAATCCCACTTACTCATGATGATTTTTTTTATATGCTAATGGCTTCTTTTGGGTTAGGATATTGTTCAGTATTTTTGTATCTAAGTTTATGAGAGATATTAGTCTATAGTTTTCTATTCTGGTAGTGTCTTTACCTGACTTTGGTGTCAGGAATTTTCTAGTTCTGGGAGTATTCCTAACATGGTTCTGGTAAAATTGGAAAACCGTCTGCAGAAAACTGAAGCAAGACCCACTCTTCACTCCGTACACACAAACTAACTCAGGGTGGATCAGAGGACTAAAAGTGAAACCAATGACTATAAATATCATTAGAAAAATGCTAGAAACAACTCTAGAAGCCCGTTTCTACTGCATGAATAGACTCCTAAACATAACAAAGCACTTACAACTAGGAGAAGATGAAATAGGTGAAGGAGGCCTTCTCAAAATCATATCCATATTTACATTGGAAAAACATATCCAGTAGGGTAAAGAGGTAGCCCACACATTGGGAAAAAATATTTAATAATGACATATCTGATAAGGGACTCATATCTAAAATTTATAGAATTCTCTATCACCTCAACAAGAAAAAGGAAGACAACCAATATAGACCCTTCACCAAAGAAGAAATTCAGATGGCCAATAAACACATGATGAAATGTTCAAAATCTCAAGCTATCACATATGCAAATCAAAACAATAATGTGATATCCTCTCACCTTAGCAAGAATAGCAAAGAGCAGCAAACAACAAATGCTGGTGAGGATATGGAGAGATTAGAACTTTCATTCACTGCTGGTAGAAATGTAAACTGGTACAACCACTATGGAAGGCTTTATGGTGCTTTCTTAAAAAGTTGGAAACAATTTCCATAATAGTCTATGTGTTTCCTACTGCCAAAGGGGCCCTTTAGAGTAGTGAGAGAAGATCTTCACCCTGAAACCCACAGCGTCCCTTTTCAGCAGGAA
>NW_006399752.1:4576509-4582064 GCF_000299155.1 Elephantulus edwardii | reverse complement strand
AAAATCTCTGTAAATGTTTATGAAAATTAATAAAATATAATTATAGAAAAAAAAAGTTGGAAACAGAAATACCATTTTACCCAGGTAGCCCACTATTGGAAATATACCCTAAATAAACCAGAGCCAAGACACACAGACAGATATATGCAAACCATATCTACTGGGCATAATTCACAATAGTGAAGAGATGGGAAAAGCCAAAGTGTCAGAAAACAAATGGATAGCATAGCAAAACTAGTACATTCAAACAACAGACTATTATACAACACTGAAAAAACAATGAACTTGTAAACCACAATACAACATGAATGAATCTGAAAGACATTATACCCAGTGATCAGGAACAAAAGGACTAATAGAGTATAGGACTGTTGTTGTTGTTGTTGTTGTTGTTGTTGTTATGTGCCGTCGAGTCGTTTGCGACTCATAGCGACCCTATGTACAACAGCCCCAAACCCTGCTCTATCCTGTGCCAATCACATTGCCTCTGACACAGCCATCCCGATTACCCCAGTCACTGAATCAATCCACCTCATAGAGGGTCTTCCCTTCCTGCACTGTCCCTCTACTCTACCCAGTATGATGTCCTTCTCCAAAGACCTGTCTCTCCTTGCAACATGTCCAAAGTATATCAGACGAAGCCCCAGATAGGATAGGCATAGGGAGTGTAGAGCAGGGAAAGAAAGGATAGGTGATGAACACTACACTAGAATGGAAGAAGGGAGGCACTATCTGAAAGGAATGTATAATTAGACATTGTGTGTATTGCCAGTAACAATCTGGAACAAGACATGCTTTACAAAGTGAAGAGGGGCAAGGGTAAGGGGCAAAGTTTACCAATTAATGAATGAAATCCCATCCTTACTGTAAACTTTCAATAAAATCATAATTAAATGTATTAAAAAAGAGAAGCTGGCTACTACCACACGATGTTGTTGTTTTTTACTGTAGAGTCAGAACTGACCCATTGCTGACCCTCTAGCATATTTTCAGTGCAGTTAATCGCACAGGAGGAGATTGTCCATCTTTCTGCAGAGCAGCTGATAGCCTCAAACCATGTATCTTTGGGATTGCAGAGCAGCTTCTTGCCTCTAGGCCACCAGAGCTTCTACCACACAATACAATATTTTTATTTGACTCTAGTACTTGAGACATAGTGAATGCACAACTGAGAAAACATTCACTTTGTTTAATTACTTTTTTTCCTCCCCCAAGTGATTTTGATTTAAAAGTTTTACTTACTGAACAGAATAGCATCACATCTAACTCTGCTAGAAGAGATGGCAGATTTTAGGGCAGCTACTGAAAAAGAAGAGTAAGTCTTAAATTATATAGCTAGAATTGGGTTTTGGCTTGATTATATGCAGTGTAAGTATTTCAGCCTTTCTTGATATATTTCTTCCATAAATTCAGACATACATATGTTATCAGAAGCAGCCAATTACTGGAGAAGAAAATCATGCTTAGTAGAGTGCAAGGCCAGACAAAAAAAGAAGACTCTTTGGCAAATAGATTAACACAACGGCTATAGCAATGGGCCCCAACACAACCACAAGTGGGAGGATTATGCAAGACTGTTGTTGTTGTTATATGCCATTGAGTCTCCTGCGACTCATAGTGACCCTATGTACAACAGCCCTGAACCCTGCTCTATTCTGTGCCAATCTCACTATCTCTGACACACCTACCCCTATTACCCTGGTCACTGTGAATCAATCCATCTCCTCGAGGGTCTTCTTCTCTTGTGCCACCCCTTTCACCCTCCCAAGCATGACGTCCCTCTCCAAGGACTGGTCCCGCCTTGCAACATGTCCAAAGTATGTCAGAAAAAGCTTCAGAATCCTTGCCTCCAAGGAGCAGCCTGGATTAACCCTCTCCAGGACAAACCCTTTCATTTTCTTGGAAGTCCATGAAATACTCTTCTCCAACACCACAGCTCAAAGGCATCAATTCTCCTATCATCCCTAGTTATTGTCCAGCTCTCTGATGCATAGCAAGTGATTGCAAAGACCATTGCATGTATCAGTATTCAGGACTAAACACCAGTTTTTCTCTGTTATATACAAGATCTCTGTCATATGAGTCAGAATTGACTCAATGACACCTAACAACAATTTTTATCTTCTTAGTGAAAGAAACAATAGACATGGGAGGAAAATAGCCATTGGGATAAATGACTGAGTGAGCATTCAAATTAATAGTTTGCATTATAGAGTCCTTTTTATCTGCCAAGCACTACAAAAACATGCAAAAATTTCCATGATAAAAATGCTGTTAGGATCCCTGTTAGATAGATGAGAAATTTGAGGCTGAGTGAGATTAGATCCCTTGTATTCCTTTAGAGTTAGAAAATAGAACAGGAACATTCAAATCCAACAAAATCATCTTCTTAATCTCCACAATAAACCGACACAAAGCTTGATGCCTACGTAAGAAAGCTTGAAATAATAGCCTGAAGTACGGCATACTATAAGATGCGTCTGGTTTAACACTGATCACAACAGCAAAGCCTTAGAGATTTCCAGTTGACAGCAAGCTCAATATGAGTCAACAATGTGCTGAATCTTTCAAATAAAGATAAAACAAGCTTAAATTGCATTAAAAGGTCTGAGACTTCCAAACAATGGAGGTGGTTACAGCTCATTCCTCCACATTTGAATTATTGTCACTTTTGGACACCACATTTTTGTTGAAAAACTAGTAAATGGATATTCATCCAGAAAGATGGTGAAGAGGTTCTAGCACTGTTGTGTCTAAATGATAGTAGCTCTGAGCAGAAAAAAACCCCAGGAGGTTAGAATAAATGTCTTTGAACATTAGAAAGGCTGTCATCATGAAGAGCTATAAGAACTGTGTTCCAGGGGCCAAGAGAGTGGGGGGGGGGGAGAACAAAGAGACAGATTTTTACCCTCAATGAGAAATAATTCCAATAACCAAACCATCCCGATATAGAAGGTAAATAAGGATGCCATCTATAAGAGGATTCAATGAGAGTTCATCAGGTCACCTGTCAGAGATGTAAGAGGGAGGATGGTTAAATGACCTTGGCTAGTTTATAACTCTGAGAAGCCTATTTGCTCACCTGGCAACTTTAAAATTGGCTCCGACAAGGTCTGGCTGTTACTGAGACCCAGCTGCATCGTCCTTAAGACATTCTCCTGAACGCCTCATCTCTGTCAATGTAATTTCTTCCCCTGTGAATTGTATACCTGACCTGAGCACTGCTTCTAGCCCTTCTAAATGTCTGCTCTCTGAAGCACCTCTTCTACTGCTATCACAGCTTGACCTTAAAGAGATTTAGATGTGATCTACGTAAGCCCTGAAACTGAGGAGCTAAATTAAGCTCGGGTCTCTCAGTTTCCTTTAAAAACCAACTAGTGTTGTGAATAAAGCCATAAGCACCGTCATGAGTTATTCAACCAGGGGTAGCTATTTGATTGATAAATCAATTTTCAGGAATATATTAAATGATTAATGGATCTGTCATATCAATCAGGACACATGCTAATTGTTTTCAAGGTTCCAATAAATGTAATGGCAATTAATTGCACCTGCTATGATCCACTTCATGCCTGAAGCTGACTTGAAAATTTAGCTTTCCTTTTTCACTAGTGAAAAGCTTTTTGTCTATTCTCGGGTTTCTCCACACCTGCTTGATACAGGAAAAGAATATTTGTGCTAGAAAAGATTCTGCTTATGAATGGCTATAAATTTAAAGCCCTTGCAACCCATGATGCAAACGAAGGTAAGAGGAGAAGTTTTGTTAGCCGTCTAGAGAAGAAAGCGGTGTACTTACAAATCTAATTCTCATCTGAGTGTAGTATATTGTGGTTCCCTGAGGCAGGCCTTGATATCATGAAAGCAATTTCTGGCAGATTGGAAAGGTAATTCCCTTCTGGGTTGCCAACATCTGACAGGAGATCAGAGTGGAGGTCCCACTCTCTGGGGGCTGGCAGCTTCATGAAGCAGATGGGACCTGACAGGCTATTTCCAAGAAATGGAGTCTCTGAAGCAGGAAGCAGGTATGCCTGACTGAGTAATGGGAAGCTCCTCATTTAAACAGCAAAGCCTGAGCCCAGCAGTGGCAGGCACATTTATTCCTGACCAAAGGGAAGACCATATGATTCACGGTGCTGAGCAGCTCTTAAAGGTCAGTTTAACTCTAGTCATGCCATTCACACCCTGTAAATGTGGTGGCAAAGTGAACACCACGCCATTGCCACCCCTTCCCTCCCCCCCCCCCCCGGCTTTTTCTCCTTGGAACCCTCTCTAGGACAGATATTTACCATTGTCTGTTCTCCTGTCCAGATCACTTGCTAATTTTTTCAGTTTGCAACAGCCAGAAATAGAAATCATCCATAGAGGTTAACTCTCCAGAACCAGGTGATATAGTGTTTGGAGGAGAAGTGTGGCCTCTTACCCCAGTTGTGGGTGTCTTATCATCCTGTTGAGGAAAGAGGTGGGAGAGAACAGGCTGTGGGTCTCGAGTGCCAATTCACCTATTCTCATTCTCTCTTGTTGTGGCTATGATCTGCTTCTACCATGTTCCCGGAACTGGATGGTCAGCCTTACATTTCAGTCCTCCTAAATTGCTGTAAACACTTCTTGAGCGCTGTGCACATCTAAGGATCACCCAGTAGAGGCCTGGGTTTAGGGTCTAGACTGGGTAACTTCTGAATATGCCAGTTCAACCAAGTGCAGCCAGAAACATAACACATGGAGTACTATGGAAGTGTATTAATAAAGAGTCAGGGGCCTCTCTGTTCCTTGGTGCTGTGGCAGAAAAACAGCCTATTGCTGCCAATATCTGCCCTGTGGCATTACTTCTGCTAGTCACAACAAAATTGCTATCTTTTAACCTCTACTTCTTTGATTTCTATTTGCTTATTTTCTTCTTTTCTTCCTCAGTATTATATGAACCAAAGAGGGGTTAAGTAGCTTCTAGCTTTGGACTAAAGCTAATGCTATAGCAATATCAGACCAAGTTACCAGAAAAGGTATGTTCCAGGCTTTTATGCTGTTTTCATTCAAGAAGCTAGAGTCTGTGAAGATGATTGTGGCATCAGGATAGGAGGGAGACTTATCAAAAACCTGTATTATGTAGCTGATACAAACCTTGTTTGTAGAACACTTACTGAAGAAGTTCAAAGACTACAGCCTTCAATGTGAATTACATCTCAGCATTAAGAAACCAAACAGCCTCACCACTAGATGAATAGGCAACACCATGATAAATGGAGGAAAGAGTGAAGTCATTGATAATTCTATCTTACCTGGGTCTACAATCAATATGCCTGATAGCAACATTCAAGAAATAATAAAAAGAATTATTCTTTCTTGGGGAAATATACTGTCCAGGGCCTCTCTAAAATGCTAAAGAAAAAGGATGCCAAGATTAAGATATACCTGGTCCAAGTCAGGGTCTTTTAAATTGCTTCCTATGCCTCTGAAGAGAGAGAGACACCTCTAAATCTGAACATTCAGATTAAGACAGACTAGGAAGAAGGATTGGCCACCCACTTCTGAAATAGCAGGCCTCTGAAAACCCTATGCAC
>NW_006399752.1:4565057-4574434 GCF_000299155.1 Elephantulus edwardii | reverse complement strand
GGGGATTGTATACTAATGAAGGAATTTTTTTCTCTCTTCGGAGGGGGAAGCGAGCTGGTGGGGAGGGGTGGGCAGGGAGAAAAATGCAGCAATGAATGAATGGAAATCCAAAACCTCTGTAAAAAACAAAACAAAACCAAAACAAAACAAAACAAAAAACATAAAAAAAGAAAAGAAAACTACAGGCGAGCTCTGGTGGCCTAGTGGCAGGAAACTGCACTGCAATCCCTGCTGAAGGAGGAACAATCCAATTTGACGGTACACACATTAATAAAAAAAAAGGAAGAAAGAAAAAAAAAAGAAAACTACAAAATACTGCTTAGAAACAGTAAGAGAACTAAAAAAATGGGGAAATGTTCCCCGTTTACAGACAGGAAGATTTAATATAGTGAAAATTAAAATTCTAACAAAAGAAATTTACATTTTTAACACAATCCTAATACAGATACCATATTCATTTTTCAAGAGATAGAAAAGGCAATTAGCAAGTTTATTTGGAAAGGAAAGCGATCTCTAATAAGCAAAGCACTTCTGAGAAATAAAAATTAAGTGGGAGGCAGAGCACTCCCTGATCTCAAAACCTACTACAAATCTGTAATAAACAGTATGGAACTGGTACAATGACAAACACATAGACCAAAAGAAAAGAATTGAAAACCCAGAAATTAACCCATTTACCTAGAGTCAGCCGGTATTTGACAAGGAAAAAAACCTATCAAATGGGGAAATTACCACCTCTTCAACAAATGGTACTGACAAAGCAGGACTTCCACCTGCAGAGAGCTGAAGTAAGACATATATCTCTTAAGGATCTTCCTTTCTTTCTCTAACCCTCCACTTCTTTCATTATGATGTGTTTTTTCCAAGGACTGGCTCTTCCTAACAATATGTTCAAAACATGATATGAAATTTCACCATCCTTGCCTCTGAGGAGCAACCTGCTTGCATATTTGTTTTCTTCTTTTGGAAGTCTATGGAATATTCAGTACTTTTCTCCAATACAGTAACTCAAAAGCATCAATTCCTTTTCTGTCATCCTTATTCAAATGCCCATGTTTCAGATAGTAGCAAATAATAGAAAAGATCATGGCTTGGATCACCCTAATCTTTAAACCAACATTCTTGCTCTTTACCGTTTGGAGAGGTCTTTGATAGCAGATATTCCACATGCAACACATCTTTGGATTTCTTGACTGCTGGTATCAAGGTTGCTGATTATGGATCCTAGTAAAATGAATTCACTGACAGATTCAATCCTTTCTCCATTTATCATGATGTTGTCTATTGGCCCAGTGTTGAGGATTTTGTTTTCTTGATGCTGAGATGTAATCCATGTTGAAAGCTGTAGTCTTTTATCTTCTGCAACAAGTGCTTCAAGTTCTCTTCACTTTCAGCAAGCAAGTTCATGTCTTCTGCGTAAGGCAGGTTGTTGATAAGTCTTACTCTAATGCTAATGCCATATTATTCTCAGCAAACAGACTGAATAAGTGTGGAGAAAGAACACAACCCTAGCACACACTCCTCTTGATTTTAAATCATGCAGTGTTCCCTTGTTATGGTCAGATAACAACTTCATGGTTTATGTGTAGGTTTTGCGTGAGCATAATTAATTCTCTGAAATTCTCATTTTTCTCTATGTTAGCCATTATTTGTTATGATTCATACAATCACATATGTTTGCACAGCCAATAAAACACAAGCATCTTTCTAGTATGAACAGGAAGCTTACATAAATTTACCCTCTGTTGGCTCTGCTAAGTACAATGTAAAATAAGGATATGAATGCATTTATAACATATTTATGCTATAAATAAATTTTTGAACAATAAATTTGTCAGATTATAAAAAAAAAAGAATTGGCTAGTAGATTCCAGCTATCAAAGAAGAAAAACCTCTAGGTTAGCAACAAAGCTCTCTATGGACTTCAGAGTCTCTGGAAGTTGAAATAGACACTTGAAACACACTCACTTGATAGCAGTGAATCTATTACAAACAATGTGGCTATGAATGCCTATATATTTAATATGGGGTTTTGTTAGCTTTGTTATGGTTTGGTTTCTTTTACACTTTCATACTTGAAGCACTATGAGGAGACTCACAAACTGCAACATAGACCAGCACTCAAATCCCAGCCCTGCTGTTTTATTGTACACATGTGGTTAACTCCTGGGAATCTACTTCCAAACTGCAACATATGCGGACCAGAGAAAGGACTCAGATAGGATGTATTTGCAGGAAAATCTAACTACTTGAAACACTTTAGCCTGTATTTGTCTTCACAGCTGCTATGAAACAGCTGATTGAGTAATGTTCCCTAAGTCAACTAAAAGGGGGAAAAAATCCAAACATTATCAGTAAAGTCTGAGTAATAGAAAAGACTACAAATCCATAGGATTTGTTAGTAAAAATTCAATTTAACATATCACTTTTCACAAATTAAAGTAACTGACTAGGGAAAAAAGATTGAAATAA
Organism: Elephantulus edwardii; assembly: GCF_000299155.1. NCBI lineage: Eukaryota > Metazoa > Chordata > Mammalia > Macroscelidea > Macroscelididae > Elephantulus > Elephantulus edwardii. The sequence goes on along the minus strand of NW_006399752.1, from coordinate 4,571,962 downwards.
TGTTTATGAGATTAAATGCCATTTTCATGGAGTTTTTATATAGGCTATTTATCAATGTAGAAAGAAAAAGGAGAAATAGCTGTATGCTTTACCATCTATCATTAGTCACATAGATTTTTTTTCCCAAAAAAACAATCAGGATAAATTTCTAATTTCCATTTTGTGTAAAAATTGATTTTTTATGTAATAATGTTGGCCTTAATTCATTCCATGTTATTAGGCTTACTGTACTCAAATACTGACAGAAGTTCAAGCTTTAAGGGCAGTGTATATGGGAAGCACTTATCTTTTTTTTGCAACTATGGTACATTAAGTCTCCAAAGGGGGTAAATGTTTAGCAACATGCTACATATCATTATGAATCCATATAAAAATCGAACTCAGAATGTCATCTACAATCAGCCCTGGCTTCTTCCTGAATTCCTCTTACTAGAAACAAGCTCTAGACAAATAGTTTTCTTTATTGAAAATTTGTATTACTAATGTTGTTGTTGTTATGTACTGTCATGTTTCTTGCGACTCATAGTGACTATATATACAACAGCTCTAAATCCTGCTTCATCCTAAGCTAACCTTATTGTCTCTGACATACCTACCCCCATTACCCCATTCATTGAGTCAACCCCATTCATTGAGGGTCTTAATCTCATGCACTGTCCCCCCACCCTCCCAAGCATGATGCCCTTCTCTAAGGACTGATCTCTCCTTGAAACATGCACAAAGTATATCAGACTAATATTCAGAATCATTACCTCCAAGAAGCAGCCAGGTTACACCCTCTCCAGGATGAGTCTATTTTGTTCTAGAAGCACTTGTTGCAGAAAGGCAAGGACTGCAGTTTTCAATATATATTGAAGATCAACATCAAGAAAACAAAGATTCTCACAACTGAGCCAATTGACAGCATCAGTATGAATGGTGATAAGATGGAGATTGTTAACAGTTTTATTTTGCTTGTCTCCACAATCAACTCATGGTACCAGCAGCGAGGAAATCAAGAGATTAATTGCACTGGGAAAGTCAGCTGTCAGGAACCTCTCCAGAGTTCTGAAGAGCGACAACATGGGGCTGGAGACTAAGGTGTGCCTAATCCAGGCCATAGTCTTCGCAATTGTGTGCTAAGCATCAGAGAGCTGGAAAATGACTAAGGATGATAGAAAGAGAATTGATGCCTTTGAGCTCTGGTGCTGGAAAAGAGTATTGAATATACCATGGACTGCTAGGAGAACAAATATGGAGAGGATGAAACCAGGCTGCTCCTTGGAAGCAAAGATTACAAAGCTTCATCTGACATACTTTGGACATGTTGCAAGGAGGGACCAGTCCTTGGAGAAGGATGTCATGGTTGGGAGGGTGGAGGGACAGCACAAGAGAGAAAGACCCTCCATGAGATAGATCCATTCAGTGGTTGGGGTAAAGGGAGTAGATGATTCAGAGACAATAAGGTTGGCAAAGGATAGAGCAGGGTTTAGTACTTTTGTACAGAGGATCGCTATGAGTCACAAGCAACTTGATGGTACATAATAACAACAACAGTCCATGGTACATTTGAAATTATTCTCCAGCACCACAGCTCAAAGGCATCAATTTTCCTCCTGTCATCCCTAGTATTGTCTAGCTCTCTGATGCATAGCAGGTAATTGCAAAGACCACAGTCTGCATCAGGCGCACCTTGGTCTCCAGACTGGCATTGTTGCTCTTCAGTACTCTGGAGAGGTCCCCAACAGTAGATGTTCTCAATGCAATTTGTCTTTTGATTTCCTTGTTGATAGTACCAAGAGTGCTAACTGTGGAGCCAAGCAAAATGAAGCTATTAACAATCTCAATCTCTTCACCATCTTTCATGATGCTGCCAATTGTCCCAGTGGTGAGAATGTTTTCTTGATGTTGAGCTCCAATCCATATTGAAGGCTGCAGTCCTTAACCTACTGCAGCAAGCGTTTCAAGTCTTCCTCAGTTTCAGCAAGCAATGTTGTGTCATCTTGTATAACACAAGTTGTTGATGACTCTTCCTCCAGTTATGATGCCACATTCCTCTTCATAGAGCCCAGTCTCCCAGATGATCTTTTCTGCATGTGTTGTTGTTGTTGTTGTTGTTACGTGCCATCGAGTCGTTTGCGACTCATAGCAACCCTATGCACAACAGCCCTAAACCCTGCTCTATCTTGTGCCAACCGCATTGCCTCTGACACACCCATCTCGATTACCCCAGTCACTGAATCAATCCACCTCATAGAGGGTCTTCCCCTCCTGCGCTGTCCCTCTACCCTACCAAGCATGGTGACCCTCTCCAAGGACCTGTCTCTCCTTACAACATGTCCAAAGTATGTCAGACAAAGCCCCAGAATCCTTGCCTCCAAGGAGTAGCCTGGTTTAACCCTCTCTAGGATGGAGCTGTTTGTTTTCTTGGCAATCCATGGAACATTCAGTACATGTCTCATATAGATTGAAAAAAATATGAAGATAGGACACATCCCTATCTAGACATACACTCTTCCCGATTTTGAACCATGCAATGTTTCCTTGCTCTGTTCTGAGGACTGCCTCCTGGTTCAAGGATTGGTTTTCCATAAGCACAATCAAATGTTCTGGGATTCCCACTCCTCTCAGGGCTAGCTACCGTGATGTAGCCAAAAGAGAACTTACATTCTATTCCTAAGGATATCACCATTCATATTCTCTCTCTCTCTCTCTCTCTCCCCTCTGCCCACACAGCTTTCTTGCCCTAGAAAGTAAGCACCCTGGTTGATCTATAAGCCAGATATTTGTGTTCATTAAATCTATCCTTCTAATCAAGAGAAATAGCAATATCTGTGAGCGTAGGCATAGTATTAATGATGGAACTTATTTCTGCTTGTTCATATTGTAATGGAATTTTTCCCCTATGGTTCATTCATCACTTTAAAAAATTAAGCCAATTTAGAAATATAATTTGAATGTATAATTGAATTCGTCAGTGGATCTTAGTCTTTACAAGTTAATCAAATAGCAGAGACCTAAGGAAGTTTCCCACGCATACTCTACTTAGAGGCAGCCAATCATCCTCTAAAGAGAATGTCAGAGTCTTTCAGGATTTTTTTTATTAGTTTCTTGATCTTTCTTTAGAGAGCTGAGTGATTTCCCCAAGCCTTCCCCACCCCCACTTTGCAGTCAAAATTTATGCTATCAGTCAAATTAAAAGAAAGAAAATGTCCTAATTTTAGCTAAGATATTAGAAATGACAAATAAATGAAATATGCTAACTGGAGTAGAAAAGAAATGTGTAGTTAAGCAGCATAAGGACCATATGTTAGATCATTCCATAGTAATAGATAAGAGAAATTCTTGGAATTTTTGCAAAGACCAACTGAGCAGTCAGGAAATTTGAGTTCTCTTTCTTCATTGGACTCACTGAGGACCTCTAATTTTAGGCAATGATTGAAATTTAGTTTCTTTCTCATTAGCTCTGGGAAAAGAAGGGAAAGAAGAAAGGTATTCATCTCAAACAGTGGCAAATTAAGTGAAGTAAATGATTGTGGGTAAAATATACATATGTTGTTGTTGATTGTCAGCTGACTGGCTACATGGCTGGCAGCTTGATGGCGGCTCAGCTTGGTGGCGGCTCGTCTTGATGGAAGTCAGGCAAGGGAAGTTTCTGGAGTCCTTTTTGTTGTGTGTTACTGTTCTTTTTGTCCCTCAGAAGTGGGTGGCCCTTGAGCAGCCTTAGACTAAGAGTAAGGGTGGCGCCCTGCATGAGGGTGTGGGTTTAAAATCCTTTAAAACCTTTTTTTTTGTTTTTGTTTTAATTTAGAAGAATATTCTTTAAAAGACACAGCAATCATTTGTCTATTTGCTGTACTGAACAACTTGGAGTTGCTGTGATGCTGAACACTGTCCCATAGTCATGTTAAAATATCATAATGGCTACTCATAGTGTACAATAGTTGGATGAGCTTCCAGATTGATTCATGTTGGAAAGCAAGAGTGGCATCCACTTCCTAAGCTAGATACCTCTGGAGACTCTACAAACTCTCATATAAATGTACAGAAATGATGTTAATTATAGAACAGAGTTCAGGTATTTTGTGCAAAGCTTACTCTGAGTCATATTTGACTTGACAACACTTAACCACTGCTAAATGAGACTAGTGCTGTTATATCTGGAGAAACATTCTTCCACTTTGCACATCGCTCTTTGTCAATGGACTATATGAGGTAACCTGGGTTTACTATGATGCTGAACCTTGTGGGATGGGGATATCAATTACCATAATAGTTTCCAATTGTGAACAGTGTTTGGTGGAGTTCCCAGTTGTAAAACAGGTTGGGAAGCAGGAGGGGCATCCATTTCTAAACCACATGCCTCTAGAAACTCTATGAACTTGGAGAGACATGATAGCTATGGAAAGGCATTAGGTTTTTGTTCCTAGAGTCACACATGCATTAAATTATTTCAATACATACAGAACTTTGGAGTCTTAAAATATTTAAATTGTTACCTACCAAATATGTTTCAGCACTATGTCAAGCATGTATTGAAATGTTCAGAGAAAATATATGCTACATTTAAAATTACATGCACTGTGCAATATTCTAATGTCACCATTAACTAGTCATCGAGTTCTCTTTAGATTTTTTTTTCTCTCAAGGGGTTGGACATTCAGACTAGGAAATGTGTATTGTAGTACTCTTTTTTTGGGAGCAGAGAGGCACCTCAGCACCACATGACCCCACTGCCTGCATCAAGTCTCAGAAACACTTGCAAACCTGGTTGCTCCATTTAGAAAATTCTTTTGTTGATGAAGAATATTGAATACATATGGAATGTCAGAAGAATGAACAAAGCAGTCTTAGAATTCTCCTTAGACACTAGGATGGTGAGACTTCATCTTAATTTGGACATGTTATCAAGTGGGGCCAGGCCTTGGTGGAAGACTTCATTCTTGGTATGGTAAAAATGAGAAACACTTCAATTAAATGGATTTATACAAAGGCTGCATTTATTATGAGGATGGCATAAAATTGGAAATATTTTCATTCTGTTGTGTACTACGGGTGGCATCTAAAAGCAAGAACAACACAGGCTTTTGTGTGAGATATTTATAAATTCTGAAGCTGTGTAATTAGTGCAAGGACAGCATGGGGAAGGTCAAGTCCGAGCTCTACAAGGGGAAACAGCATTTACCACACAACACTAATTCTCATGAATAAACCATGTACTTCCACACTCCTGTGCCCACTTAACTGGGTTTAAAATCCTTTAAGATGACAACATAGATTTGAAAAAAAAAACATACTCACAATTATGGGATTTATGAGGGAAGTTAACAAGTTATATTTCAAATCAACAGCAAAATTCAATCACTCAGTCCAGAAGGCTTCTTAAATACAGTCCCTTGCAGGTTATGCTTTAGGTTAACAAAATACAATCTCTCAGTCCAAAGAGTTTCATTGTTAACAGCGAAATGAAGTTCCTCAGACCAAAGACCTACCTCATTTAACAGCAAGATACTATCCATGAGCCCAGACAGTTTCTCCATCAATTGCAAGAGACAAGGAATTTCTGGCCCAAAGGATGCACCTGTCAATTATCTGCTTCCTCTTCATTTCCCAGTGGTGAGATTTCCCTTTGTGCTAAGAATCTGTACTGCAATCCCAAAGGCTATAGCTTGAATCTGCCAGCTAGCTGTTCCATGGAAAAGGATGGACATCTCCTCCTGCTCAATTAACTGCCTCTAAAAACCCGCTGGAGGATCAGCTATAGGTCAGTTCTGACTCAACACAACAATAGCTGATGAATCCACTCAATTTATTAGCAACACTAGCTAATCCTCTCTGGACAGACTAACATGCCCTATTTGCATAAGGAAGAAATGGCTCACACAGTTGTCGATGTATGCAGGCCACGTGGTCACAGGACAGGCAGAGTTGAGATTAAAGACAGTGATCTAGGGAAGCCAAACTTTGTACAACAGGCTTATTACACTGCAGGCCACCTCCTGGTTGTTCTAGTGATTTTCCTTCATATTTGAAGCCTTTCCCTTACTAGCAACTTACTAGCAACTACTTTCATGAAAGTGTGTAAGCTACCTATTCCATGCCTTATACTTTCATTCTCTCATATTTTGGGTAGTCAACTCCTGATTTGCCCATCCAAGCACATGCCTTTGCTAAAGAATTCCCTGCTCCAGTTAGAACTTTTAGCATCTGCATCTGTAAAAGAAGTCTACTCCAGAGCAAACCATCAGATTGCAGCAATCAACACTAACTCACAGAAGGAAACACTATCTCTTCATCTAGTTGGGTTCTGGTCAACTCATCCCTAGCCTTTCATGACTAGATCCAAATGGACACCAGCTGCAAACTCAGGAGTCGGCATGACCTTGCTTACTGAAACTGAGGAGGACCTAAAGTGATTGCTGCAGAAGGTCAAGAACTGTAGTCTTCAATATGGATTGAAGCTCGACATCAAGATGACAAAGATTCTCACTGCTGGACCATGATGGATGGATAAGGGATTGAGGTTAACATTTACAGCTTACCCGTCTCTACAGTCAACCCTCTTGGCATCAGCAGTCAGGAAATCAAAAGATGAATTGCATTAGGTAAATCTGCAGTCAGGAATCTTTCCAGAGTGCTGAGAAGCAACAATGTTAATCTAGAGAGTAAAGTGCACCTGATCCAGGCGATGATCTTTGTAATTACTTACCATGCGTCAGGGATCTGGACAAGGGCTAAGAATGACAGAAGAATTAAAATCTTTGAGTTGTGGTGCTGGAGAAGAGTCTTGAACATACCATGGACTGCCAGGAAAATAAAAAGGTCTGTCTTTTTTTTTCCCCCTATAATTATATTTTATTAATTTTCATAAACATTTACAGAGATTTTGGGCTTCCACTCATTCATTGTTGCACTATTCTCTCTAC
>NW_006399752.1:4529430-4563737 GCF_000299155.1 Elephantulus edwardii | reverse complement strand
GAGATTAATCAGAACTGGCTTTGACAAGCACTGTGGCAATTGGACAATTAAAACAGATATTCGGTGGGGGGGAGGGAAGAAGAACGAACTGGGGAGGAAGGTAGAGAAAATAGTGCAACAATGAATGAATGAGAACCCAAAATCTCTGTAAATGTTCATTAAAACTAATAAAATTTAATAATAATTAAAAAAATGGTCACAGGTGACTCACAGCACATAACAACAACAATAACAATAGTCACGTCATTCAGCCTTAATCTCCCACATAGGCCAAGCCTAGAAAAGGATCCTTAGCACTCCCTGTTCCTCAGTCCAACAACCCTTCTTTGGTTATCTCTGTGCATGCTAGGTTCAACTGTACAAACAGAACAAGATGAAACTCAGCCTGTCTCTTTATTGCTGTATGCCTCCTATTTCAACTCATCACTTTGACTTAGGTGGTCACCACAAGAGAACGTACTACTCAGCTACCTTTAACCTCAAATCCTGAAGGAGGCTTCTGATAGGCAACTTCCTCCTGCCTCAGAAGCCAAAAAGCCTGTTTCAGTTTAAAAAAATCAAAGTCTTCTTTTGGCTTATCTTTCTTTTAATGCAGATCTCCCCATTCAAAAATCCAAAGTGGTTGTGCAAATACATTCAAATGCAAATCTCAGAGTACTGGGTGGAGACTAATCTTCCTCCAGGCCAAGCCCCAAGCCTTCTACCAAATACTATTTTCAACAAATATTTCTCCAGGGCAAATTTAGTATTTTAGTATATTCAATTCACAAGCTCAGGATGCTATAGGCAGAATATTTAATGATCCAGGAAGCATTAAAAGAAGATAGAAGGAGTATACATAGTCACTCTACCAAAAAGAATTGGTTGACACAGAATAATTTCATGAGACAACATATGATCAAGAGGCAATGGTGATGAAGGAGGAACTACAGACTGAAGGACTTGGGAAAAAATAAAGCCCCAGGAATTGATGGAATACCAATTGACAAAAATTACCATAAACAGATGCTGTCCTGGACACATTCACCAGGTTGTGCCAAACTACCTGGCCAACTGACTGGGAAAGATCGATATTTATTCTCATTCCTAAAAATGGTGACCCAACAGAATGTGGAAAGTATTTACAGAAATTATTGAACCACTAATATCTCATGCAAGCAAAATCATCTAAAAATCACTGGAACAGTAGTACATCAACAGATAACTGCCAGAAAGGCACGCTGGGTTTAGAAGTGGTTGTGGCACTAGAGACATTATTTATTGCCAATGTCAGATTGATTTTGGCAGAAAGCAGAGTACCAGAGGAATGTCTGTCTGTGTTTCAATGACTATGAACAGGCATTTGACTGTGTGGGTCACAACAAATTGTGGCTAGCATTGAGGAAAGTGGGAATCTGAGAACACTTGATTGTGCCTACGCAAAAGCTATACTCAGACCGAGAAGCAGTGCTCAGAACAGCACAAGGAAACACAGCATGGTTTAAAATCAGTAAAGGAGTGTGTCAGAGATATGGCCTGTCTCCATACCTTTTCAATCTATATGCAGAACAGATTATGTATTAATAAAACTTTAAATAAATTCCCCGCTTTCAATTCTCCACACTTAAGTATTATCCTTAATTATATCCTATTCATATGCATATGGTCTTCAATCTCTGGTTTTCATCTCAGGTCAAAAGTGTTTCTTTCAGGTTTTCTGTCCCTATGTGTATCAACAACAGTAAACATTTTAGCTGTACTTTCCAAGGCGCAGGTTCCTAAGAGGCTAGAGCCATTACAATGCATCCTACCATTTCTGACACCAAGGTAACATAATTAAATCAGGACCCAGTACTGGAATTTTCTTCTTTAGCCTAAGCAGTACAGAGTATTTCCCAATATTATTATTTCTTGAAATATTGATAGCCATTTTGGTGATAGAAACATCATTATCCATTTTATGAATAGGCATATGGACAATGAAGTAAAATTTCTCTACACTTGACATTTCTAAAGATGATATGTAATATTTCAGTGCTAGTAGAAGTCCAGGGAGAGCCGGTAGCCTAGTAGCAAGAAGCTGCGCTGCAATCCCAAAGGCACGCTATTTGAGGCCACCAGCTGTTTCATGGGAGAAGGATGGGCACTCTCCTCCTGAGCGATTAACTGGCTCTGAAAATCCACCAGAGGGTCAGCTGTGGGTTGCCTCCAACTCAAAGGTTTACAACAACGACAATAGTATGAATCTAGAGAGAAAAATAGGAAAGACTTTAACTACAATGCATGCCTACCAGCTTCTCATAAGGGAATTTACCTGTTTCCAGTAACCAAAATCAAGTCGTGGTTTGGAAATCATGGAACACAAGAGCCCTTCACACATTTCACTGAATTCACTTCCTGATATAATGTCCATCACGTAGGATACTGAGCAAAGATACTGAGAGTTTTCAAGGTGGCAGATTTTACTTATGACTAACAAATATATTTCATGTGTACCATAATTGTATTTCTTTCATTATCTACATTCCTCTCTCAGCTGAACTCTTTCCCTTTAGTTTACAAAGTTTTTTTCCAATCTCTTCCATTCTAGAGAACTGGGGGCAGAGGGGGAAATTACTGGTTGTTCTTCAAACTAGTGTTTAGGTTTATTGAGATAGTGATCCCCATATTCCCTTCATATGGAAGCAGTATGTAGACTAGTCCCAGTGATGATGCCTGCTCCACAACTATTTCAGCTAGGCCTTCAAAGGTTGATTTTCAGCGAATATACATCAAAGAGCTCTGGTGGCCTGGTGGCCTAGTGGCAAGAACCTGTTCTGCAATCCCAAAGGCATGCAGTTCAAGGCCACTAGGTGCTCTGCAAGAGAAAGGTGGGCAGTCTCCTCCCATGTGATTAACTGCCTCTGAAAACCCACTGGAGTGTCAGCGATGGGTCCGTTCTGACTCCATGGTACACAACAACAACAATAATACTTGTTATGTAATCTCACTTTTCATTTGATATATTGAAATTAAGTAGAAACCACTAACAAAAGACATTGCCCCAAGGTACATAATTTTGCAAATTTCACTAAATCCACAGGGTAACTGCTTACATTGTAGTGCTGAAAGTTACCATTGTTGTTGTTGGAAAAGAACCACAGCTGACCCTCCAGAGGGTTTTTAGAGACAGTACATCATAAGGAAAGAGATTGCCCATCTCTCTTCTACAGAACAGCTGGTGGATTCTGATCACATGCCTTTGAAATTGCAGCACAGGTTTTTACCACTAGGCTACTAATGCTTCCTGGACATTGCTATTATCATCACTTATTAGAAAAGTATGAGTATTTTCATTAAGCTCATAGATGAATATATGTGTGTGAATACCACATGCAAAATGATCTCCGACTCATTTCTACATTGTCGAAGATTTTGCTTTTCATGCTGTAAAGGGTCAGAGTTGACATTTCAGTTCTTCTGTGATAATTTAAAGCCTTAAATTTAAATTTAAAGCCACTGACTGCTATGCTAGGTTCTGTTTGTTTTCTACAGAGTAAACAGTGTCTCAGACCTTAGCTCTTTGGGAAGATAATATGTCTATTTTTGAGAGAATATTTTTGAAGCTAAAATGGCATTATGTCCATAATGGTAACACATAGTACTTTGGGCTGAATAGAAAGGAAATTTGTTTTTCTGTATAAGTAAGGATGAGCTAAAATATGACTATTACTATAATTTAAATCAAGAAGTTTTAGTTTATGCCCAAGAATATTTAAACATTTAATCAACTTGTACTGATTTTTGTATCAGCAAAATTACATTTATAAAATGGTATATAAGCAAGCCTTTTATTTCCAAAATGTTGGACACTGTTCCAATTCTATGTTCCAGATTTATTGTGTTTGCCTAGCTCTGTGCCGATACTCTTGTGCTTCCAAAACCCTGTCTGCTTTCAGTAATTAATAAAGATCTTACGGATTTTTATTTGCATCCCTACAACATATGAACTAAGTGACCTTTCCTCTGCAGGTTTCAAACAGAATCAAATTCTTTGTGATAAAGTTCCATACCATTTGGTGTGAGTCACTGAACCATGGAATTCAGTGAGCCAATTCCAAGGCATCTAGGAAGAGAGGCTGCCTTTTGTTCCTGTTTCTATCATTCCCGCTAAGCAGTTTGTCATTCTAGGAGGTTTAAATGCTTAGCCCCTGCATGGCTTTTAGTAACTGCTGAGTAATTTTCCGACCAAAATCAACCACAAAGATAAATGAGAGCATAACATGGTTGGAGTGTAACATGGATGGAACCCTGACTTCTCTGTCAAAGCTTAACATGTGCAGTTGCCATTTCAGTGTGGAAAAGTTTGCTTGCATAGGTATTTAAAGAGAGCAGCTATTGCAAGCTAATAGATTTTTATTGGAGTATATTTCATATTCTCCATGTAGTGCCTCTACCCAAGGGTAAAATAAAAGCAATTTCTCCTACTGAAGATTTACTCTGTATATTCTGCCTTCCTTCCATATTTTGGCCTTTGTTTGCGTTCAGTCCACTGCAGTCCTAAAGGCCATTTGAAAGAGACAGTGTGTTCAGCTAACTTTTTACTATATTGAAGAGGATAGATAGATAATATATTAAAATAATATATATGTGTAAATATATGTGTGCACACATGTAAACAGATATATTTTCATTTTTACTATAGTGGGTGAGTACTCACTTATGTGAGGGGAACTACAGGACTGCAATGAACTGAAGAAGAAGCAATGGTTTTATCCCTGAGTAGAATCACTGAATGGTGACTATGAAATAAACTCCAATGGATATCTGAAATGGTGTATATGAAATATATGCCAGTACATGATTACCAATACTTAATCATATAGGGAACTTTGGTGGCAAGGTGGTAAGAATCTGCCTGCAATCTTGAATACATGGATTTCGAATCCACCAACTGCTTTGAAGCAGAGGGATGGACAACTACATATATTATAAAATAAGCGAAAGATATCTGTTTCCTATCCCTTGAAAAATTAGTAAAATACATCACTTTGTTTCTTTTTCTCTTTCTACCTACACACACACAAACATCTATGTGTAAATATATGCACACATATGAAAAAAAATTCTGTATACCTATATCCTGTAGAGGACTTTCATAGGGTCACAACAACAACAATACCTATATCATTTATATCTATATCTCACTGGTGCCCTAGTGGCAAGAAGCTGTGCTGCAATCCCAAAGACACAAAACAGCAACAACAATATATAGTTGTTGTTGTTGTTGTTGTTGTTGTTGTTAGGTACCATCGAGTAGAGCATGACTCATAGACACTCTATGAACAAAAAATTTGAATCTAGTCCTGTCCTGCACAATCCTCACACTTCCTGACATACAAGAGCCCATTGCAGCAGTCACCTTGTCAATCAATCAGGTTGAGGGTATTTCTCTCCTTCACCAACCCTCCACCCTTGCCAACATCACGTCTCTCTCCGAGGAATGGCGATTCCTACCAATATGTCCAAAGTATGTGAGGCAAAGTCTCATCACTCTTGCCTCCAAAGAGAACTCTAGCTATACCCTCTCCAAGACATACCTATTTGTTCCCTTGGCTGTCCATGGGATGTTCATTGTCATCTCCAACACCACAGTTCAAAGGCATCAATTCTTTTTCTGTCATCCTTATTCATTGTCCAGCTCTCAATGCATAGCTAGTAATTGGAAAGAGTATGGCCTGAATCAGACACACCTTAGTCATCAAACTGACATCACTACTTCTCAATAATTTGCAAAGGTTCCTAACTGCAGATTTTCCCAGTACAATGCAGCTCCTTAATTCCTGAGTTAATTGTGAATCCAAGCAAGATGAAGATGTTGACAGTTTCACTTTCCTCTCCAGCCATCATGACACTGCCTATTGGTCCAGTGGTAAGAATCTTTGTTTTCTTGATATTGAGATAGACTCCATACTGAAGGCTGCGTTCCTTGATCTTCTGCAACAAGTGCTCCAAGTCCTCCTCAGTTTCAGCAAGTAAGGTTATATGATCTGCATTATGCAGGTTATTGATGAGTCTCCCTTTAATCCTGATGCCACATTCCTCTTCATAGAGTCCAGCTGCTCTAATAATTTGTTCAGCATATAGATTCAATAGGTATGGAGATAGAATACATCCCTGATGCGCTCCCTTCACAATTCCAAACCATTCAGTGCTCCTCTGCTCCATTCGCACAACATGTATAGTTTCCTCATGAGAAATGTTTGTGTGTGTGTACATGCGTGTGTATAAGGTTGATATTTCAAATCCAACATCTGTTCCATATAGAAAGATGAGGCTGTCTCCTCCTATAAAGTCTCAGGAACCTCATAGAGGGGGCAACAAGAGTTGGAATTGATTTCAAGGTATCAACATTTTTTTGTTTAGAAAAACAGCCTTTGATTTCAAATCCCTATAGTTTATAGTAAAGTGGGCATGGGCAATGAAACATACATAATCTTATGGCTTTTTATTAAAATTGTCAACATAATAGGTTAGAAAAACAAGTGTTACTCATATTTGGAGAGAAATATTTGCTTTGGTTTATGAATATCTTTGGGAAGTATACTCTTTCTATATTTGGAGTTAATATGACAAAGCATGAATTAAGTAAACATAAACAAAACAGAAAAACTCTTGAGGCGTCGTAAAATCATTGTGATAGTTAAAACAATAGCTCAGGACATATGTCCTAAAGGAAGCTGGATAGAACATGATTATTAATTAAGGGCCAACAGAAAGAAAGCCAAGAATATTAATATTTCTGAAAGATGGTCAATGAGTCTAACTTGAAAGAATCAAGGAAATCTAAACAATATTGTTTGGAAAATTTGTATTAGTAATTCTGAACATGAAGAGATAACAGGTGTCTATATGAAAAGTTTTGTTAACAGTTTGAGGAAAAAAATAAGGCTATAAAGGTTTAATGCTAGGCCTAGAGATACCCTGTAACCAAAAGGTGAATTCACGAGAATAAATGATTTTTGGTCAATTAAAATTATAGTTCTAGTTTTATGTGCCATTGAGTTCCTTGCAACTCATAGTGACCCTATGTCCAACAGCTCTGAACCTTACTCTATTCTGTGCCAACCTTATTGTCTCTGACACACCTACACCATTACCCCAGTCACTGAATCCATCTGTCTCATCCAGGGTCTTCCTCTTTCTCTCTGTCCCTCCATCCTTCCAAACATGATGTCCCTCTCCAAGGACTGGTCACTCCTTGCAGCATGCCCAAAGTATGTCAGATGAAGCTTCAGAATCCTTGCCTCCAAGGAATAGCTTGGTTTTGTCCTCTCTAGGATGAACCTGTTTGTTCTCTTAGCAGTCCATGGTATATTCAATACTCATCTCCAGCACCACAGCTCAAAGATGTCGATTTTCTTTCTATTATCCCTAGTAGTTGTCCAGCTCTCTGATGCATAGGAAGTAATTGCAAAGACTGGATCAAGCACACCTTAGTCTCCAGACTGACATCATTGCCCTTCTGGAGATATCCCTGACAACAGACATTACCAATTCAATTAATCGTTTGATTTCCTGGCTGCTGGTACCAAGAGTGTTGATTGTGGAGACAAGCAAACTAAAACTGTTAACAATCTCAATCTCTTCACCATCTCTCATGTTGCTTCCAATTGATAAGAATCTTTTTCAAAATTGAGGGCTTGAGTCAATGATATGTTGTTGATGAATATTTAATGAATTTTCCCTAAAAGAAGACTATCATGATTTATAGCATCTTCCTGTTTCCATGGTGTAACTACTCTCACCATTGTTGATTAAATGTTGGGAATATGATGTCAACAACCATACAGAATTTATTAAAATATTACCACTTGATTCTGGGAGAGCTAGTTTCAGCACACTTCTGCTAGGTTAAATCCTTATATAGCATACATTTGAAGGTAGTGGTAAATCAAATGGGACAATAAAGTGGCTCTGCAGGTAATAGGAAAGATAGATGGCAAATTATTATAGAGGAAATCTGAAAAAAATGTAAGAAGAAAATGATGTATGCTTTCTATCACTTGGAGAAGGACATACTTGGAAGGGTGAAGCGCAAGTTCAGGAGAGAAAGGCCCAGGATGAGATGGATTAACTCAGTGTCTGGAGAAATAGTTTTATGGGAGATGATGAGATTAGCTCAGTATAGCACACAGGGTCTCTAGGAATTGCAGGCAACTCAATGGCATGTAAACGCACTAACACATCATTTATATCTTAAATTTGAAATTTAACAACTATGAAAAGAAATTTGACTGTGTGGATCACAGAAAATTGTGGCTAACATTGAGAAGAATTGAAATCCCAGAGCACTTAATTGTGTTCATGGGAAACCTATACCTAGACAAAGAAGACATTGTCTGAATAGAGCAAGATAGCACAATATGGTTCAATATTAAGAAAAGAGTATGTTAGGGATACATCCTTTCTCCATACCTTTTCAATTTATATGCTGAACACATCATTTCAAAAGCTAGGCATTATGAAAAATGTGGTAACAGTATTGGAGGCAGACTCGTCAACAACCTGCTGATTATACAATCTTGCTTGCCAAAACTGAAGAACATTTTGTTTGCTGCAAAAGATACAGGACAGTAGCCTTTAATATGGAATTGATCTCAACATCAAGAAAACAAAGATCCTCATCCCTGAACAAATAGATTGTTGTTGATAAGTGCCATCAAGTTGTAGACAACTCAAAGTGACCCTATGAACAAAAGACCTGAACACTTGTATAATGTCGGTCGTTTGAACAAATAGGAAAAAAGATTGAGGTAGTTAAGAGTTTCATCTTGGAGGGAGCTCTGGTGGCCTAGTGGTAAGAAGCTGCACTGCAATCCCAGAGGTATGCAGTTTAAATCCACTAGATGCTCTGCTGGAGAAGGAGAGGCAATCTCCTCCTATACCAGTCAGATCTGATTTGACGGTACACACACACACACACACACACACACACACACAAATAATAAAATACTATTTTTTTTAAAGAGTTTCATCTTGCTTAGATCCACAAACAATACCCTTGGCACCAATAGTCAGGAAATAGAAATTATTTGCATAGGGAAAATTTGTTGTCAAGAACCTCTCCAGAGTGATAAAAACAACAGTGTCAGTCTAGAGTCTAAGGTATATCTAATCCAAGCCATGGACTTCTGAGTTGCTTGCTATGCATCTAAGACCTGGCCAATGTCTAAGAATGACAGAAGAAGAATCAGTGTCTTTGAGTTGTGGTGCTGGGGAAGAGCATTGAACTTGTGTGCCATAGACTGCCAAGATAACAAACAGGTCTATCCTGAAAAAGGTAAAAACAGGATTCAACTTGGAGACAAGAATTCCGAAATTCTGCCTCACATATTGTCTCACATACTCTGAGCATGTTTCCAGGAGAGACCAGTCCTTGGAGAGGGACATCGTGCTTTAGAGAATGGAAAGTCAGCACAGGAGAAGAATATCCTGGATGAGATGGATTGACATAATCACTTGGCAATGAGGTCAGATATATCAGAGATGGTGAGTTTCATTTAGGATAGAGCAGAGTTAAGAGCTATTGTTTATAGGGTTGCCATGAGTTGTAGTGGATTCAATGACATTTAACAACAATATCACTTATATCAGGGAACTCTGATGTCATGGCATTTAGGAAGTTGCACTGATTCATTTCTAGTGGTTTGAAGTCACTAGAAGTTCTGAAGGAGAAAGAGAGGCAGTCTCTTCTTGAACAATTTGTAGGGCTGGATGCACAATGGAAGGTCACCTATGAGTCAGCTCTGACTTGATAGCAATGAGTTTTGAGTTATCACTTATATTTAAACAAAGTACTGTTATTTCAACTCTTACTCAAACTGATCACACATATGTCAGAGGATAACTGTCATCCATAGAGTTTTCAAGGACTAATTTTTGATGCATAAATTGCCAAACTTTTCTTCTGAAGAACTTGAGTATTTCTCATCTTTCAACCTTTCAACTTGTAGGTGGCCTCAATCAAATATTTTTATCACCCAGAAACCGTAATTAACATCAAATTCACAGCTATTATTAGCAGTGCACTCAACCTTACAACTCGTCTAATATTTGTATTCCTAGCATATAATTAATTTAAAAAACAAACCAAAACCAACCCAAAACAAAACACTTTTGGCATCACAGAAGTGCCTGGAGGACTGAGCCATCATATGAAGGGTTAGCTGGGGGAAAAGGAGGGGAGTGCTGGCCAGGCAAGGAGGAGTGGAATGGGAGGGGGGAAAGGGGATACGGCTGGGGAGTGGGGGGTGGACATGACTAAGAAACACACCAAAGGGAAGAGACAAACACCAAATTTGTCAGTTATATTTGAGTAAAATGTTTGTCAGATATTTTTCCAAAGCTGAGCATCCAAATGAAGACAGACTAGGGAGAAGAATTAGGCGTCCACTTCCTAGAAAAAACAGCTCTTTGAAACTTTATGTACAACAGAACACACTTAGATTAGATTAGCAGATATGGCACTGGAGCCTGAACCTTCATGTTAGAAAGCACAGAAAAGGACAAACAATTGCAAGGAGACACTAGTGATTGGAACATGGAAAGTGAGAAGCATGAATGTAGGGAAATTGGATATTGTTAAGGAAGAAACTGGAACACATATATATTGACATACAATGAATTCGTGAAATGAAATAGATTGGCATGGGACATTTTGTATTAGACAATTATATGGCCTACTATGTCGGAAATGAAAAGGTGAAGGAAAGATGCAGTCACATACGTAGTAAAAAGACTATTTCTAGATCCAACTTGAAATACACTGTTGTGAGTTGACAGGATAATATCCCATGCATACAAGAAAGACCTGCTAATACCACTGCCATTCAAATATATGCACCAACAGGCGGAGCCAAAAAGGAGAAAATAGATGATTTCTACCAACATTTTTAGTCAGCAATCAATTGAACGTGCAACAAGATGCATTAATAATAGTGGGCGAATGTAATGAAACAGTTGAGAACAGAGAAGAAAAATCAGTAGTCAGAAAACATGGATATGATGACAGAAATAAGGCTGGAGATAAAATGATTCAATTTAGTACAGTCAATGATTTATTCATTATAAATACCTTTTATAAGAAACACAAACAGTGACTGTGCACATGGGACTCACCTGATGGTCTACACAGGAATCAGATCGATTACTTCTGTGGGAAAAAAAATCATTGGAGAAGATCAATATCAGCTGTGAAAACTAGGCCAGATGTTGATTGTGGAACAGACCATCAACTATTCACATTCAGGTTCAAACTGAAGGTAAAGAAAGAGAAGTCAAATCCAAGAACCAAAATTTTGCCTTGAGTCTATCCTACCTGAATTTAAAAACCATCTCAGTTGTAGGTTTGAGGTCCTGAAAACTAATGAACGAAGACCAGAGATGCTAGGGGAGGATATAAAGAATATTGCTTAAAAGGAATATATGATTACGTATTATATGTATGACAATGGCCCAGAATAAAAGGTACATTGCAAAGAAGACTCGGGGGAATGTGGTAACTTTGCAATGATGAATGAATATTTAAAGTCTCTGTAAACTTTCATTAAAATGAATAAAAAAAACAAACAGTGAACTGGGGAGAGGGACAGGATGAAGAGAAGTTAAAAATGTTTAACAATGAATGAATGAATGAAAATCTAACATTTATGTAAACTTGTTAAGATCACAATTAAAATTAAAAAATTCTATTAAAAAATAATATGACCCATGAAGAATGTCAAAGGCCTTTACAGAGACAGAGGAGGAAGAAAAGAGTGAGATGGATGTCAGAAAAGACTCTAAATATTGCACGAGAACAGTCCAAAGCAAAGAGAAGAAATGAGGAAATTAAGGAGCTGAACAGAAGATTTAAAAGGGCAAATAGGGAAGACAAACCAAAAAGGTACTACTTACCTCATTCAAGTTATGTGGAAACTACAGAACAGTGTCATTGATTACACATGCAAGCAAGATTCTACTGAAGATTATCCAAAAATGACTAGAACAGCACATCAGCAGAGAATTGCCAGAAGTCCAGGCTGGGTTTAGAAGGGGTTGTGGTACTAGGGATATTGTTGCTGATGTTAGATGGATCTTGGCTGAAAGCAGGGAATACCAGAAGAATGTCTATCTGTGTTTCATTGATTATGCAAAGGCATTTGACTGTGTGGATCATAACAAACTGTGGCTGACTCTGAGAAGAATGGGAGTCCCAGAACATTTAATTATGCTAATGCAAAACCTATACTTGGACCAAGAGGCAGTAGTCAGAACAGAGCAGGGCAACACTGCATGGTTCAAAATTGGGAAGGGTGTACGCCAGGGATGCATCCTGTCTCCATACCTTTTCAACATGTATGCAGAGCAAATTATCCAGGAGGCTGGGCTTTATGAGGAGAATTGTGGCATCAGGATTGGTGGAAGATCCATTAACAATCTGCGTTATGCAGATGACACAACCCTGCTTGCTGAAACTGAGGAGGACCTCATGCACTTGCTGCGGAGGATCAAGGACTGCAGCCTTCAGTATGGACTGAGGCTCAATGTCAAGAAGACAAAGATTCTCACCACTGGACCAATTGGCAGCGTCAGGATGGATGGCGAAGAGATTGAGATTGTTCACAGCTTCAGTTTGCTCGGCTCCACAGTGAACACTCTTGGCACCAGCAGTCAGGAAATCAAAAAGCATATCGCGACGGGAAAGTCTGCTGTTAGGGACCTCTCTAAAGTACTCAAGAGCAACGGTGTCTCTCTGGAGACTAAGGTGCGCCTGATACAGGCCATGGTCTTTGCAATCGCTTGTTATGCATCAGAGAGTTGGACAATGACTAGGGAGGACAGAAGGAGAGTTGATGCCTCTGAGCTGTGGTGCTGGAGAAGAGTACTGAATGTATCATGGACTGCCAGGAAAACAAACATTCATCTTGGAGAGGATTAAACCAAGCTACTCCTTGGAGGCAAGGATCCTGGGGCTTCGTCTGACATACTTTGGACATGTTGCCAGGAGGGACAGGTCCTTGGAGAGGGACATCATGCTTGGGAGGGTGGAGGGACGGCGCAGGAGGGGAAGACCCTCTATGAGATGGACTGATTCAGTGACTGGGGTAATCGGGATGGGTGTGTCAGAAGCAGTGAGGTTGGCGCAGGATAGAGCAGGGTTTAGGGCTGTTGTGCATAGGGTCGTTATGAGTCACAAACGACTCAACGGCACATAACAACAAATAACAATAATCTAGCCATAGGATGAAAGAAAAAGGCAATGGTTAGAAAAGCCACATTAAATAATTCACCATGCCTTAGTTTATTTTTCTTAACTTCTTTTAAGGTACAACTCTTTAAGGTCCTAAAAAGAAAATTAAGTTCTATATATTCTGTGCAGATGAAGAATGATCAGTAGTACTATCAATAACAATAGAAGCAACACATATGCCACAGTAAAAAAATATAATTGCTGTTATGCTTAAGATAAATAAGAATGATATTCTTCTTTTTTTAAGAGTCACAAAGGACATGACAACCAACTGGATTTCAAAAAGCAGAATAACAGAAAGCTTACTTGCCCGGCTGACCTTGTTCCTTCCTATTATTTAACTTCTATTATTTAGTTCTAAATTTTGCCCCATTTCTACCATGAAGTTTTCTCGTTCATAACATTTCCACTTCTGCAAGGCAACATTCAGTAAGAATAAAATGACATTTACCACTAGTCCAATCCGTTCAAGTGCTTACATTGCATGCCTCTCTAAACATTTAAGTGTAAGTCAGATAGATAGACTTGAATTTGACCTTTAACTCTGTCAACTACCAATAAAGTGGAATTAGATATATTGTATAATCTGTTTCCCAGTATCCTCAACAATAAAGCTAGTACAGTAATAATCCCTCAACAATATGATTCTTGAGAAAAAAATTGTAAAATTTTTATATACAGCTTTTTAAGATATGGTAATTATTCTACAATTTTAACTGATTTTAAAATAATGCCATTGCCTTTGTTGTTGTTGTATTTGTTTATACTAATGTCAGTATAGTTGTTGTTGTTGTTATATGCTATCAAGTAGCTGTGACTCTTAACAACCCTATGCACAATAGCTATGAATCCTGTCACATCCTAAACCAATCTCGTTGTCTCCAACAAATTTACCCCTATGATTCCAATTATTGTGTCAACACATTTTGTCTGGAGTTTCCCCTCTCCTGTGCTGTTTCTCCATCCTTCTAAGAATGATGTCCTTCTCCATGGATTCCTGGTCGCTCCTGGTAACATGCCCAAAGTATGGGAGAGTGAGGTTCAAAATCCTTGCTTATGAAGTTCAACTTGGTTTCATCTTCTCCAGGGCAGACCTGTTCTCTTAGCTGTTCATGGTATTCTCAATACTCTTCTCCAATACCAAAACTCAAAGGCATCAGTAATTCTACTGTCATCCTTCTTCATTGTCCAACTCTCTGATGCACATAATTTTTAAGATCATGAGTGTTGATTGTTGGTCCAAGCAAGAGGAAATAATTGACAACTACATTACTTTTTTTCCATCTATCATGAGCTAACCCATTGGCCCCATGGTAAGGCGTTTGTTTTCTTGACATTGAGATGTAATCCATATTGAAGGCTGTAATCCTTTCTTTTATGCACCAAACATTTTAAGTCCTCCTCATTTTCCACAAGCAAGGTTGTGTCAACTGTATAAAACAAATTGTTGATGATTCTTCTGATCCTTATGACATACCTCATCTTAGAGCTTCACTTTATTAATTATTTGCTCAGCATTCAGATTGAGTAGATAGAAAGAATACATCCTTGACATACACAAATAGTTATTAATTTATATGTTAACATAAATGCAGAATTTATAAAATTGCATGTTATGTGATTATTATTTGTGATTGACACATTTGTGTGTAACCAATAACAACATAAATTGTAAGCCTCTACACCAATCTATGTGAAATAACTTTCTGAGTGGTATCATTTAAATTATTTCAAGTTTTAAAATATATGTCAGGTTTTTTATACTTTAAAAATAAGTATACATTTCTATATTCACACATATCCACACACATATATTGCTTGAACTCATTGCCATCAAGTCGGTCATGACTCAGTGTGACTCTTAAAGGTTTTCAAGTCTGCTAAGCACTTTATGAGAGGAGACTATCCATCTCCCTCTCATGGAGTGTTGGTCAATTCAGACTGCTGAAAACTTGTTATCCTGTGAATGGGAGCATACTCAGCTATGAATTACATTACACACACACACACACACACACGTAATGTATATTGAGGGAAAGATGGCCAATCTCCCTGCAATTGACTGCCTCTGATTTATGAGTAAGTTCTGGTTCAAAACACATAACTACAACAGTAAATATATATATTTGTTGTTATATACTATCAAATCACTTGCTACTCATAGAAACCATATTTACAACAGCTCTGAGCCTTACTCTCTATCCTGTGTCAATTGTATTGTCTCTCACACACCTGCCTCCATTACCCCAGTCACTGAGTCTCTCCATCTCATTGAGGATCTTCCTCTTTTGTGCTGGCCTTCCACACTCCCAAGCATGATATTGATATTCTTCTCTAAGGGCTCGTCCCTCCTTGCAACATACCCCAAATATGCCAGATAGAGCTTTAGAATCCTTGACTCCAAGAGGCAACCAGGTTTCACCCTCTTCAGAACGTACTTGTTTCTTCTTCTAGCAGTTCATGGTATTCTATGGCAATGTGAGAAAGAGTTACACAAAAATTTCTGAAAAATATGCAAATGAAATTTTACAGAGTCAAATCTGATAGTCACTTCAATATTCAGTAATATTGAATTTTATATGACAAAAGATTCATGAGATTCATATTCTTTTTATTGCCCCCCCCCACACACACACACACAGGGAAACTGTGCAAGCCTTTTAGTGTACTGTATAGGAAAAAAAATCTATTCCATTTGAAAATGGTCCAAATTCACAAGCAAATAAAAACTAAAGCATGAAATTCCCTTGTAGTAAACTAAGGAAAACTCTTACAACACAATAGGAACATATTTTAGATGGCATAATTCAGGATAGTGTTGCATTGAGGTTATTAAAACTATTAAAAATATTATAAAAGTGCAAATGCACTGTACAGTAAATATTCGATAGCAGGAGTGGCATCCTCTTTCTAAACAACATGCCTCTGGACAATCTATGAACTTTGACAAATGATGATAATTAGTTATAGATGGGCTTCAGGTCTTTTTTTCATAGGATCACTATGTGTTGTGCTCAACTCGATGGCAATCAACAACAACAACAACAAAACTGAACAACTGTGTAACTAGGAAGGTTATATAGTGCCTTACATTAAACATTATAGGCCAACTAATCTAAAGCAGAAAACAAGTCTACAACATCTAACCTTACTATAGCCATTGTTGTTGTTTTTGATTGCCTTCAAGTCAAGTAAGACTCATAACAACCTTATGAACAAAAGGCCTGAAGCCCCTCTACAACTATCAACATTTATCAAAGTTCATAGAGTTTCCAGAGGCATGTTGTTTAGGAAGTGGATGCCACTCTTGCTCAAGGTGACAGTTGACTTAAACCTGGAGAAGCATAATAACCAAGTTCATGAGCCAAGTTCATATTACTTTATTACCTGGGGAAAAAATGGTAATGGATTGACCTTAACTTGACACTTCTACTTGCTGAAGATGGTGAATTACATATTTTAACAAATCACATTTCAAAATAGACTGTCATTTTTCTCTTGACTAGAGGAAAAAATGTTCAATTCTCTAAAGGACCTGAGATATTTCAAATTCTTCATAATATAGATAAAGAAATTAAATCCTAAGTGAAACCAAAGTGGCTTGCCTGAAATCATAGAATCATAGAATGAGTGAAGTGAGGATTGAATCCACTCTGTAAAATAAAAAATGAACAGATAGACAGGTTGGTAGCTAGGTGCTACCTCTTTCACTCCCTTTTTCACTCTGTGTGTGTGTAGTGTCATCAAGTTGACTATGACCCACAGTGACCCTTGGAACAACACATCTGAACCTTTCCCTAACCCACATCGTTCTTGTGATCTCTGGCCTGCTCAAGCCCGTTCTGGTAGTCATCGTCAATTCATCTTGTTTAGCGGCTTCCTGTCTTTTCTGACCATCTACATTTCCCAGCATGATATCTCTGTCCAAGGACTGGTTCCTCCTGAAAATAAGACCAAAGTAAGTGAAATAAAGTTGTATTATCCTTGCCTTTAAGGAGAACTCTGTTTACACTTTCTTCATCATGTATTTATTTGTTCTTTTGGAAGCCGGTGGTAGATTTAATAGTCTTCACTAACACCACAATTCAAAGGAATTAATGATGTATTGATAACAATGATATCAGAATCAACTCATAGCTGACTCTCCAGTGGGTTTCCAGAGGCTGTGAATCACACGGGAGGAGACTGTCCATCTTTCTCCCATGCAGCTGGTGTATTCAGACCACATGCCTTTGGAGTGCAGCTCCTTACCATTAGGCCACCAGAGATATATTCATTCATATTCATTCTCTCTCTCTCTGTCTCTCTGTATGTACACACACACACGCCTCCAGAAACCCTATGAATTTTGATAAATGTTGATTTGTAGAGGGACTTCAGGCCTTTTGTTCATAGGATTACTATTAGTCATACTTAACTCTAAGGTAATCAACAACAAAAATAGATAGATAGATGATAGATAGATAGATAGATAGATAGATAGATAGATAGATAGATAGAGATATATATACACACAGAGCTCCATATATATACATGTAAATACAAATTTGAAGATGTTAACAACTATGTAATGTGGCTTATACTCTATAAATCATAGTGCTTATATATTGTTATATCTAAATCTTCCGCTTTAAACACTAGCCTAGTTTTTCCTTTCCCCTTATAATTTGACTTCTGACTTGTCTGACTAATCATGCTATCCTGCATTAAAATAATTACTTCCTTTAAGCCTAAATTTTATTCTCATTGCCAGTCATTTTCTGCCCTTTCTTCTGCAATGAGTCAAAGGCATGAAGCATAGGTTCTCCATCAAGTATATTTCCATAATTCTAGAACTCTTTGCTCACGGACCACTGTCACAAGCTGTTCCAGTTCCTGACTATACAATATGAGTTTTGCAAAATGCATAATACCTATTTAATATGGACAACCTTCTCAGACTGATTTTTGCTATTTGCCTTCTCTGATCTCTGGTCAGTGTCCTTCTGATCTGTAAAGGGGTCTTGGTACATAATTTGTGTAAACAGATACAAAGTGAAAGTGTAAAACTCTTTGTTTGAAAATTAAGAATTTCAAGATGGTGACTGCAACATATTAATCTAAGTACTGGGTCCTTCGAAGCATGAGATGCTGTGCAAAATGCACAGATTGCATGCCCATAATGCTGGCCGTGCCTGCAAGGGTGAATGGAAGGATTTGAGTGCTATTATGGCTTTTGGCACAAATAGAACAGCTTCTAAACTAAGTACAGCCTACTGTGCAGAAGTCATTGACTGAATGATGCTTCATGTCTCGCCCTATTGCACAGGCCCCTGGCTGCCCTGCCATCTGGGGTATTATTCTTTAACTGCTCCCTCTACATGCCTATAGAGACTTCTTTGGGAACTGAGGTTGCCTAAAAAATTCCATGTGCTTTAATACCATTTTACCTTTCTTCTGATTTTTACTCACCTTAAGGTAATATCTATGAAAGTCTCTGCCATAGTCCTTGAACAGAATAAAGTATCCAGTGCAATATTTTTATTTAGACACTCACAGACACATAGGCAGAGCTTAACAGGACCTAATACAATCAAATAATTTTTACAAAGAAACAGACACAGAAGCAATAAAACTGCTCAAGGTCACAAAGAAAGTCAAGAGCGGGAGTTAGAACTACCATGCTTACACCCCATATTTTGTTCAATGACTGCCTTTCAAAATTGTTGACATTTTTGAAGCTATTCTTCGAAGTTCTTTATTCAACCAATAAACCCATTCTACGTGGAAACAAGAGATACTTGTTTCCTTTTCCATGACTACTTAAATACCTGAAACATAAGAAGAAACAAGCACTGTCACTTCGGTTACTCGACAAGGAATAATTGAGCAGCTTCCAAACATTGCCTAAGAGGGGGTGACATAGATATATGAGAAATATAAAAAGAGATCTTGATCTTCAGAGGAGTAATCTAGACAGAAAGCAACTAAATAAGCCTGAATAGCATGAGATCATTTTAGGCCAAATGTAAGTCCACCAATAGGAGAGATCAGATGAGATGGGATTGCCTATGGGGGACGTGGAGCACTCCCAAGGAGCCTGAAAAACCCGTGACAACGTGTGAGAAGGTAATAGCCATGTGACTTCAGGACAGAATCCAAAATTAGTGTCATTTTTTTCTATTAACAGTGAAGTATTTTATATTTCCTCAGTTTGAGGTTAACTGTGCTGTCTAAATAAGAATAATATAGCATAGAAATAAATTAAAATGTTTTCAGGAAAGCAAATTTATAAAAGTTTACATTGACAAATATTCAATTACATTAAGCTTCTAATTTTCATGTTACCTAAGATATTGATGTTTTCTGGTCTTGGTAGAAGTCAGCCAAACACATCATTAAACTTGATACAAACCATCCTAAACTGAATACCACTGCTTTCAAAACTATCTTTTTTCAGACTTTCCTAGGTTGTTAGAACTGTGTGAAAATGTATAAGTAAGAACAGGAAAGAGGCACCCTCCTGAGAAAAAAGTTCTTATTTTCACCTATAACCCACATTTATAACAGCAGCAAGCCAATTGCTTGAGCCTAACAGCATGATACATTCTCAGTTACAGTTATCCACACACATCAGCCAATGACAGTTTCCCTGTCAGATAGAATCTTCCAATATAGGTTAGCTAGAAAGCGATTATGATGTGTCATCTTGCTATTGTTAAAAATAAACCCTTGGAACTTCGAACTCCAGTTTGTCAAATATGTTTAATTAAGCTAAAGAATCCATTCCACAGATCAAATCCCAGTGGCATTATGATGACATAATAAGTAACAATATACACAAGCAAAGAGGAAGTACTTTGTAATGGAAGCAGAAGAGGTCATAAATACTTCAAGTGAAAACAGGAACAATAAAATGAAATGTGATTTAAGGTTCAATGGTCTACGAGGGCTAATAACTGCTAGACTAATGTGGTTTAACCCTAAAACTGGATCTTACAGAAGAGGAATTATGATTTTATCTTTATTTCTATACCTATTCTACTTGATATTGACTTTGTATTTATCAGAGTTGAATCTTGAATAATGAAAAAAAGTAACAATATTTTTAGCTATATTGAACTTAAAATGCAACTCATTTGCCATGTTTGGCAAAATGCTGACAATTTTAAAAGTTTTTGTACATAAAATACAGTGAGATGAGGTATATATAAAATATATAGATGAGGTAAAATCAGAATAAACACAAATCTTACCCTTAAATAATATAACTTAACAAGAAAATAAATTAAGTATAAGTTTTAAAAAGATAATTACTTCAAGTATCTATATGGTTTAATATTTTATTCTTTCAATATGCACGTTCTTCATCTTTATTCCAGAAAGCAAGCTAAAAATATTAGCTTATAAGTGTGATATTTTTTGTATATAGAAATGGAAAAATAATGTAAAATACTGCTTACTGTTATTGTTGTCCTGTATTCATTCATTTATTAATTGTGTACGTGAAACATCACATAACTTCTCTTTTCTTAGAATATAAGAGAGAATACTTTGTAATACATGGTAAAAAAAGAGAGGAAAAACCTAGTCAGAAGATCTGAGTTCAGTTTTTAACTCTGTGGGTCATTGAGGGGAAACAATCACTTACTCTCTTTCATTCAATCCTACTTTCTTCATCTTAAAAGAAAGCTCACTATCGATGTTACAACATTATTATGAAAGCTAGATGATATACGTGAAAATTATTCACAAGTTAAAATGTATTATATACATATTTTAGAAATAACTACAAAAGGCAATTTGGTAATGAAAAGCTTATATTAATTATCGTCATCTTTCCAAGTTTTGATTTTCTGCATCAGTAGTAGCTAGATCAGCATATACATATTTAAACATAAATAGTTTAGGTACTTTGTTCTAGTCCCTGAATGTGTCTTTCACAGCTATGTAGAAAGTATCTAACTCTGATGATCTATAGAGCCCACATGTGGGAAAGTATTCATTTGTGGCCAGTGACCATTTCATGCTACAGTCATAAAGATCCACACTTTCAACTTGCTAGTATTTGGGGTCAGTCAGGGCTACACAGCCTGAGGTCATTCTAGCACATCTCTGGGAGTATTGAGAGAAATTGAAGGATTATAGAAAAATTGCTTGAAAGCATAGCAAAAGTTAAGAGATATCAAAAAGTTGGGTTGAGCTTATATTTTCAATTACCAACAGAAGTCAAAGTTTAGACATCACGTTGGTCAACAAAAGCCCAAGGAAATGCAAAACATATGTTATTTTAACCAAAGACACTGTGAAGTCAACTAAATATAATAGACATATTTTGGATAGTCCACCAACATCAGAACAATACACATTTTTCCATAATGCATATGGATCCCTGTCGAGGGTAGACTAAAACAAGTATCAGTATTTTTCAAAAAAATTAAATCATGCAAAATACCTTCTCTGATTACAGTAGAATGAAATTAGAAATGAACAGTGGAAATGTAATTAGAAAATCTACAAGTTAAGCAATATTTTTGAATGTGTAGAAGTGATGGAACACGTTTCTAAAGTCTATGAATCAATGAAGAAAAATAAAGTACTTAAAGTCAGATAAAAATAAAAGTACAATATAACAAAACTTTCTGAGACACAGCCAAGTCAGAGCTCAGAGGAAAATCTACAGTAGTAATCACCTCATTAAAAAGAAGCAACTCTCAAATCAATAGCTCATACAGTTCAAGTAATATAATAAAACTTCCAAAAAGAAGGAAATAATAAATATCAGAGATAAAATAGAAAAATAATAGAATTAATAAGATCAAAAGTTAGTTCTTTAAAAGGATTTACAATGTCAACAAACCTTTAACTAGACTGACTAAGAAAAACAGAAGATGAAATAACTCAAGTTGGAAATGAAAGTAAGAATGTTAAGATCAGCAATATAGAAACAAAAAGGTTGGAATGACAACAGTATGATTTATATTCCAATGAATTCAACAATTGAGATAAACGGAATGCATAACTAGAACTACATAAACTACCTAAAGTGTCCCATGGAAAATCTTAACATGTCCATAGTAAGTGAAGAGACTGAGTCTTTAATGAGAAATATCACAACAGAAAAATTACTTGGAACATAAGACTTCAAAGAAGAATTGTAGCAAACCTGAAGAAAAACCCACACAAAGAACCCAAACAACCAAGCAGCAAACCAGAACACCCAGACACATGATACCAATCTTTATTTAATTCTTCCAAAAAATAAAAGAAAAATGACCATGTCTTATCTTATTCTGTTGTTGTTATATACCATCAAATCAGAACTGACCCATAGTTGACCCTCTAGTGGGTTTTCAGAGGCAGTTAATTGCATGGGAGGAGATTACCCATCCTTCTCCTGCAAAACAGCTGGCAGATGACGTAAATATTTCCATGATAGAAAAGCTAGACAAAACACTACTATGAAGCTGTAGAGAAAAAAAAAAAAAATCTCTTACAAATGTATCTTTGAAATTGAGTGTGCCATCCAGTATAAAATGTCTTGATATCATATTTTCTAGACCTGTAGCATACTTGATGGCACAGTGCATGATGTACCAGGCTGCTATCAGAAAGATCAACTGATATTTCTGCAAGAAAAAGATGAGTAGCTCCCATTCAGAAAGATTTATAGTTCGAGAAAGCCCATAGAGGGTTACTAAAAGTCAGGATTGACTTATCAACAGTGTGGACTGGTGTCTGTAAGTATGGCCTTGGTTGGAAATCAAATTTGCTTTGTATTCTGTTGTTGTTGATGATTGATGGTAAGGTTGTATAGTGTGAGTGGTTCCTAAATCTAATTACTTCTGAGTTACAAAAAGATAAAGATACACACATGGGAATGGCAAACAAAAATAGCAAGGAATTTACAGAAATACATACAAAGAAGGAACTTGATTTGTACTTCTATGATCTAAGAATTTCTGTTCTTTGTTGTTGCTATTGCTATTTTTATGTGCTGTCAAATCAAGTGCTACTCATAGCAATCCCATTAACAATGACTCTGAACTTTGCCCTATTTGAGCCAACATCACTGTTTCTGACACATATGACCCCATTGCCACAGACACTGTGTCCATTTCATCCAGAGTCTTCCTCTACTGGACTGATACTCTACCCTTCCCAGCATGATCTGCTTCTCCAAGAACTGGTCCCTCCAGGCAACATTCCAAAAGTATTTGAAATGAAATTTCAAAATCCTTGGCTATAAAGAGAACCAGTGTTCACGCTCTCCACCTGTTGTTCTCTTAGCATTCTATAGTTTGTTCAATACTCCAGCACCACAATTTAAAGGCCTCTATTACTCTTCTGTCATCCTTAGTCATTGTCCAACTCTTAGATGTATAGCAAGAAATTGAGAAGATCATGGTCTGGATCGGGTGCACCTTGGTTTCTAGACTGACATCATTGCTCTTTAACAGTTTGGAGAAGTCTCTGACAGCAAATTTTCCCAATGCAACTCATCTTTTGATTTCCTGACTTCTCGTGCCAAGAGTGTTGATTGGTGAAACCAGCAAGGTGAAATTGTGAACAATCTCAATCTTTTCTCCGTCTGTCATGATACTGCCAATTGGTACAATGATGAGGATTTTTGTTTTCTTGATGTTTAGATGCAGCCCATAGTGAAGGCTGCCTGCAGTCCTTGACCTTCTGCAGCAAATCTTTCAAGTCCTCTTCAGTTCCAACGAGCAAAATTGTGTCATCTGCTCAACTCACTCAGAGTGTTGATAAGTCTTCCTCCAATCCTGATAACACATTCCTCTTCCTAAAGCCTAGTTTTTCAAATTCATTATTTGGCATAGAGATTAAGCAAATATGGAGAAAGGATATGGCCCTGACATAGTCCTTTCTTTATTTTGAACCATGCAATGCTCCCTTGCTCTCTTCAAACAACAGTTTCCTGGTCTAGGTACAGGTTTTGCATGAACACAATCAAGTGTTCTGGGATTCCCATTTTTCCCAATTTAAGCCATGATTTGTGGTAATCTACACAGTCAAATACTATTGCATAGTTGATAAAGCACAAAAAGTCCTTTTTTATCTTTTTTTATTTTTTTAATTTAGTTTGTTTATTTTTCATTTGAAGTCTATGGGGGAGAAAAAGTCCTTTTGGTACCCTGCTTTCAGCTAAGATCCATCTGACCTCAACAATGATATCCCTAGTATTCTGTTTTTTAGTGCCTCACATTTTTGGTCTGTTATAGTAGTGCTAAGCACATAGGATTTTTGAAAGCCTGTTATTTCAGAAGTGGGTGGCCAATTCTTCTTCCTAGTCTGCCTTGATTTTTTTTTTTATAATAGTATCTGATAGACAAGCATTTTTAAAAAAAGAGCAGATGAAAGCTATTTATCCAGTTAGAGAAATGACCAATAGATTCAGTGTTGCTACCCACCCTTTCCACGTGTGTCTTGACCCACCCATTTCCCTACTCCACCAACATCCCTTTCTCCTTCAGCCTACACCATTCAACACCTCACTCCCCTTAACCACCCCTTGATATGAAGGCTTAAGTCTCAAGGTGTCTGGGTTTCTATGATTCTGAACACCTTATGCTGTTGCCAGTCTCTTATGATGCAGCTAGTATCTCTTAAATTTAAAGAGTCTCTAAGTACAGAGGGAAAAGGGGATTAATCATTGGGTTGTACAGTTTGATGGAGGGTGAGGGAAATGGAAAGAATGTGTTTGAATTTATATTAGAATTTTGTAAATAGACTAGTAAAAAAAGGGAAAAAATAGTCTCTAAGTACAACTATCAAGTACAAGTATCAGGAAGGCTTCCAATCACAGACAGTTCAGAGAAAAAACCCTTTGTCTTGAACTTCAACCCCAGGATTGACTTCTTGTGGCTTGGTGTCTCTTCTCTTCCATTTACAGGAAGATGCCAACACAAGAGGACAGTTTTCCAGGAGAGAGTGATATGTCCTCTAAAACTGATGCAAAATTTTTGTTTTCTTGGCCCAACAGCACATAACAGCAACAACAAGTGCTAAGTAATTAAGACAATACAGATGCAAAAATCAATAATAAGATAATAAGAAACAAAATCCAACATCATATTAATTACACAATATGATATAATGAAATTCACTCCAGATATGCAAGGGTGGTTCAGGATAATGAAATCACCAAATACAGTGTACAAACTTAATAAAACAGAGAAAAAGAGTCACATAATCATCTTAATAAATACAAAAAGAGCATCTGACTAGACTAATTCCCTCTCATCATAAAAAACATTAAACAAACTGGAGATAGAATAACATTTTTATATGACAAAGGACATTCATGAAATACTCCCAGCAAACATCATCCTCAAAGGGGATAGCATGAATACGTTCCTCTTACGATTAGGAATAGTTTAAAGAGTAAAACTTTAAAACTCTTAGGTCAACACATGTTGTTGTTGTTAGGTGGCTTTGACCCGAATACAACTCATAGTGACCCTATGAACAGCAGATCTGAACTTGTTCTATCCTATACCATCCTTTTAGTTTCTGACATACATGAACCTATTGCTTGCTACAGTTACTGTATAAATACATCTCATGAAGGGTCCTCCTGCCTTTCACTTGCCCTCCACCATTCTAAGCACAATGTACTTTCTTAAGGAATAGATCCTCCTAACATCATGCGCAAGAGAGCTCTTGAAGTTTAGTAGTCAGCAGCTGTGCTGCCAACTGGAACGCATGAGGTTTTCATCTACTAGCTGCTCCATGGGCAATTAGGTGGGTAGTTGTACTCCTGTGTGATTTACTGCCTCTAAAAACCCACTAGCAGGTCAGTTATAGATCGGTTTTGACTGGACGATACATAATAACAACAATATGCCCAAAATGTGTGTGACAAAGCGTTGCCATCCTTGCCTCTTTGAGAAGCGCTCTGGCTGCACTTTCCCCAAGCTACATGTTTTTTCTTTTGGCAGTGCATGAGATATTCAGTACACTTCTCCAGCACAACTCAAAGTCATCACGTCACCACCCGTCATCCTTATTCATTGTCTGGCTCTCAGATGAACAGCAAGTGATTGAAAAGACAGTGGGCTGGATTGGGCAGACTTTAATGTTTAAACTGACATCATTGCTCCTCAGTAATTCAGAGAGGTCC
Source organism: Elephantulus edwardii (assembly GCF_000299155.1). Classification (NCBI taxonomy): domain Eukaryota; kingdom Metazoa; phylum Chordata; class Mammalia; order Macroscelidea; family Macroscelididae; genus Elephantulus; species Elephantulus edwardii. The sequence continues at coordinate 4,537,362 of NW_006399752.1, read as the reverse complement.
CTGACAGTAGACTTTCCTAATGCAATACTTGGGTTGACTTTTTATTTTCTGTTTCTGGCAGCCTCTTTTATTTCATCGATTTATTTGCTCATCTCTAGAATGTTACTACCATTTTTTTTCATTTGTTGTTGTAGTTGTTATGTGCCATTGAGTCACCTGTGACTCATAGCGATGCTATGTATGACAGCCCTAAACTCTGCCCTATCCTGTGCCAATGTCTCTATATCTGACACACCTACCCCCATTATCCCAGTCACTGAATCCACCCGTCTCATTGAGGGTCTTCCTCTCCTGTGCTGTCTTTCCACCCTCCCAAGCATGATGTCCCTCTCCAGGGACTAGCATTTTAATTTTTTATTATTAGTTCATTTATGCAATGTATCTTTTGATTTCTTGACTGCTGGTATCAAGGGTTTTGATTGTGAACCCAAGAAAGGCTAAATCATTGACAATACAATCTTCTCTACCTATCACAGTATTGTCTATTGGCTTAGAGGTAAGGATTTTTGTCCTTTTAACATTGGTATATAATCTATATTGAAGACTATATTCTTTGATTTTATGTGGTAAGCATTTCAAGGCCTCCTTAATTTCAGCAAGCCAAGGTTGTATCATTTCTGTAACACAAGCTATTGGTTAGACTTCTTCCAATCCTGATGCCACAGTCTTCTTCAAAGAGTCCAACTTCTCAAATGGTTTCCTCTGCATACAGATTGAATAAGTATGGACAAAGGACATGGCCCTGACACCTTTCATTATTCTCAACCATGCATTATTTCCTTACTTTATTTTTACAACAACTTCTTTGTTTAGGTATAGTTTTACAGGAGTATAAGTAAGTGTTCTGGGATTCTTACTCATGTTGGTGTTAACCATAATTGTTTTGGGGGGGTTTTGTATGTGTCGTATGGAGTTTTTTGGTTATTTGTTTTTTAATGATCCACACAGTCAATGCCTTTGCATAGCCAATAAAATACAAATAGATATCCTTCTAGTATTCTTTACTTTCAGCCAAGATCTATCTGACATTAGCAATGATATCCTTGGTGCCACAGCCTCCTCTAAAACCAGGTTGTGCTTCTCACAATTCTCTGTCCGTTGGTTGCTCTAGCCATATTTGGATAATCTTTATCACTATTTTGTTTACATATTATGTTAATTGTATAGATGGATTATTTCCCTATTCTGTTGAATCATTTTTCTTGGAAATGGGAACAAATAGAGACGTCTTCTAGTCAGTTGACCAGGTAGCTGTCTTCCAGTTTCCCTGGCACAGACCTGTCAACAGGTCCAGAGCTGCAACTGTTACTTGAAACATGTCAATTGGTGTTCCGTAAGTTTCTGGGCCCTTATTTATTTGCAATGCCTTCATTACAGCTGTAACTTCTTCCTTCGTCACTATTTGCCATAATCATATGCTACTTCCTGAAATATTTCATTGCCCAGCACTTCTTTTTTGGTACAGTGACTCTGTGTATTCTCTCCATCTTCTTTTTATGCTTCCTGGATCATTCAAGATTTTGCCGATAGCATCTGTCAGTATTAAAACTCAAGGCTTGAATTTGGTTTTCTGTTCTTTGGGCTTAATAAATGTCAAGAAAACTTTTACTTTTTAATTCTACAAATCTAGCTCTATATATTCTCAACCTGCCCTTTGAAGTCTGTTCATTTATTTTACTGCTGTATCTCTTCACTTTATTTTGGTTTCTTGGCACTTTGGTACAATTTTCAGAGTCTCTTATGACATCACTTTTGGCCTTTTCTTTCTCGTCTATCAATACAATTACCCGTTTCTCTTCAGGGAGTATATTTTTAATATCATCACGCACTTTTTGATCTTTTAGCATTGGTGTTCAATGCCTCAAACCTATACTTAAGATGGTTTCTAAATTCAGGTGAGATAGACTCAAGGTTATATTTTAGTAGGAATGTTTTTGGCAACTCCAAGTATATGTGCAAAAAGCGAGAAAGATCAAATAGGTTAGATCTAATTTTGAAAAGCTTTTATGCGTCAAAGTGCTTTGTTAACAAAATGTTTGTTAACAAAATGTAAGGACAATACAACGTATAGATTTGGAGAAAGTATTTAAAGATGCATATATCCAACAGTGGTTTAACATCCAAATATATGACAAATTTTGACAACTTAGTGACTAAAAGACAAACAATCCAACCCAAAAATTGAGCAAAGGACTTGAATAAACATTCCACTAAAACAGATAAACAAGTGGCCACTACTGTTTTTGTTAAGTGCCGTCCAGTCGCAGGCAACTCATAGTAACCCTGTGAAGGAGAGTCCTCAACACCACTTGTGTGTCTCTCATCCTCTCTCCATGTTCTTAGGGTTTCCAGAGGCAAGTTATTACAGAAGTGGGTGCCGCTCCTGCTTCCAAAAGTGGCAACTAAGTACAGAAAAATAATCTCAGCATCACTAGTCATCAGAGAAATGCTAATTGACCATATTGAAATAACTCTTTAAACCAACAAGGATAACTATTATAAGAAAATACATTGGCTAGAATGTGTAGAAATTCGAACACTCCTCCATTGTTAATGAGATTGCAAAAATAGTGATGTACCCTCTGTGGATAACAGTTTGGTATTTCCTCAGTATGGTAAATATGAAATTGCCACCCACCTTAACATTTCTAATCCTAGGTGTGTCCCCAAAAGACTTTAAAGTATGGACTCAAGAAAGTATATACACAGTAATGTTCATTGGGGCATCATTTGTAATAGCCAAGAGAGAGATTTCATAGGAATATCAATTTGAAACATGTTATGGCTTATTATGCCAGCTGTTGTAATTGCTGCTGTTGTTAGTAGTTCAAATCCACCCAAAACACTCCATGGGTGAAAGATGGGCTATGTCCTCCTATAAATATTTATAGCCTTGGAAAACTAGGAAGATTATTATGAATAAGCATCATTTTAAAGACAGTGGATAAAGTAATTAAGCTTGGGCTAAGGAAGATGGTTTCTTAGATTAGTTCAAGGTTGTAGAAGGTAGGAGGTAGCAAAAAAAAAGTTCAGATTCTGGTGGTATTTTTGAGTCTATTCACAAAATGCATTTAAGAAAAATAAAATCAAAGATAACATCTAAATAAACAGCAAGCTAACTAATCACACTATTTACTGAGACAGGAAAGATGACAAGAAATATGGTTTGGAGAAGAAAATCATTAATTCTGTTTTGATCACACTTAGTGAGAAATACACAGGAAAAAAGTAAATAGAGCTACTGATCAGACTGGTGGATAAATGTGGGATTCATCAAATCTGAATATGGTATGCATTATGTGGAATATAGAGACTGACTACCAATAGTAACAAAACAAAAAAAATTCTATTTTTTCCAAGGCAAGTCATTTAAAAATAATGTGGACATTTAGTAGCAATCTTCCATGATTTTACAGGAAAATTTCAGTGCAAGATTTACAAGCATTAGAGTTGAATGCTTAAAATAATACTAGTATGAATCACAAATACAATAGTCTCTGAATAATCTATTATCAAAATACAAGGCCCCCTTGGATAGTGGCTCAGCATGTGCTTTTCGTTGACTAGAAACACTAAGTCAGTAGAGAATAGAAAATAAGGAGCTGAACTTCCATTGAACCCTAGGGCAAAAGCAGCTGAAGGTAGCTATTGTTATGATTTATTGCAATTATAATTTTGAATTGTACCCTGATACTGCAATTTGTGAAGGCAAACTGCTTTATAATTGATTTTACTAATCCATCACAACCTACTCTATTTATGTGCCTTTTGGTCTTTTTTATTGTCCTAACTCACATGTGTTTTAACATATAAAGCCCTTTGATCCTCTTTAGAATAAAAGTCATAAATAAAAATGCTTTATAATAAGTGAGTCTAGTCAGTTTATTGGTAAATATTACTTTCACTTTATCAGCAAAGAGAACAGGCCTAAAGGAGATTCATGAACTTGTTAGGTGTCATCGAGCCAGCTAACTACAAATAAGTAGAGTATCCAAATTTCAGTTAGATCAATGTCAAGACGAGGGGTTGCACTCATCACCTTTCACTATACAAACCCCTAGCTGTGTTATAAAACTCAGCAATCAATAGCGCCTCTGGATCAGCTTGTGCCTCTCACTCTGACTTTGTCATATGGTAGATTGCTTAACTTGGCTTCTTCTGCTGCAGTCCTTTATGTGTCCTCAGGCTGCATCCCTTAGCAGCATGCACTGCAGATCCCAGGCAGCTTTTCACCCCCTAGCATCACATCCTCGCCTCGGATAATTCCCAGCACTGGGAATGTGTGTGCCCTGGAACTCTGCTTCCTGCAATGTGTTCAGATTGCAAAAGTGCATGGTCTTTTCTTTTAAAAAGACTACTGACATTTATAATTACAATGTGATTAGGACATTAGAATTAGAAATCATTTCAAAATTCATTTTCTCAGTTTAAAGCCTAACCCTACAACAGAGATTTTTTTTTTTTTAACTCTTATTTACTGCTCCACGGCCAGCGTTATGCTTCATTTATTCTAGGCAAGCCCTGATGGTAAAGTGCATAATGTGACAGGCTGGCAATGAAAAGGTCAGTGGTTCAAATCTACCAGCCTTTCCCTAGAAGGATAGGTGGTTTCCTCACATAAAGATTTGTAGCCTTGGAAAACCAGGGGAGGTTGTCTATGTGTTGAAATCAACTGGAGCACAGTGGGAAACCGAGAGTACAGAGGCTCTGCTCAGTGTACTTTGAACCAAAAGATTTGTGACTTGAATTCCCTCAGAGACACTTCAGGAGACAGATCTGGTGATCTGAAAACCCTATAGACAGTTCTACTCTATGTGTATAAATTTGTTACAAGTCAGAATGGAACTGAAGAAACTACCAACACAATCACATATTAGAGCCAGGATATGGTGATTCAAAGTATGGATTCTGGTGTTCTATTACCTGAGGTAAACCCACCCTGCCCCTTCCTAACTGTGAGACCTTTGCAAGTTACTTAACATATCTGTAACTCAGGGTCTTACCAAAACATACAATATTTAGCTTGTAAGATTGTGCTTTAAGTCATTGCCATATATAAAACAGACCATAGTAAACCCTCAGTGTGTTTTATATGTTGATGATGATGACTTAAGAATTTAGAATGGTGTATGTGTGACAAGCTCAAATGCAAGCCTCTGCAATTATTTTTTCATTAAATAAAGATAGTGATTCATGTGCAGAGACTCAGGCAACTATTTGCACACTGCCATGTTTCTCCTTTTCTTTGTATTACACAACCCTTAGAGACATTTTCAGAGAATCATTAAGGAAGTTGGAAGTGTTACAAGTAACTTCACTGCCTCCAACCTCAAACACTCGCATATGGGCCTTGTCTGTCTTTATCATCACAGTCCTCTATTTAGTACTGTTCACATATCAAGGTATCAGGGTCAGGACATTCATTCATTTCATTGGCATAAGCCAAAGAATTGCTTGCTGTGCACTAAAGTGCAATTTATTAATTAATAAAACTATGATAATGGCCAGGTTATTAATTTCTAATAAAATAAGCCTGCTAATTCTGAAGCTTCATCTGATGTACTTTGGACTTGCTGCAAGGCATGAGGAGTCCTTGGAGAGGGACGTCATGCTTGAGAGGGTGGAGGGAGAATGCAGGAGAGGAAGACCCTCAATGAGATGGATTAATTCAGTGACTCGGGTAATGCAGATGGGTGTGTCAGAGACAGTAAGATTGGCACAAGATAAAGCAGGGTTTAGGGCTGTTGTGTATAGGGTCACTATGAGTCGCAGGCAACTTGACAGCATATAACAATAACAACAAGACAATTATAATTATTAACCAAAAGACGCTGGAGGAGCTGGATTGGCACAGTAACTGGGACTAAATGTCAGAGACAGTGAAATTGACTCAGGATAGGACAGAGCTCAGAGCTACTGTGCATAGTGTCGTTATGAGTTGCAGGCAGCTGGACAGCACATAACAAGGACAACAACTAGAAAACTACCTATAATGAAATGTTCATATTAGGAAAATCTGTATCTAAAAAACAAGTCACATTAAAAGAATTTTTTGCTTCATTTCTTTCTGTTTTGTTTGTGGATGATCACAACAAATGTTTTATTTGAATAGTGGCTAATGGCATTAAAACAGGAAAACCAGATTTATCCCTTACTGTTGTCAGGTTAAACTAGAATAATCCTATGGATTCACAGAGCACCCATTTCTTTTGCGATATACATAAAGAAAAAAGATTCTTATTCTGTAGCTTCTTAGTTTTATTTTTTTGGTGATGGTGGTATGTGAGAGTTAGGAGAATTCTGGATCACAAGAATACCATCGTGTCACTTATTACTATGACTGTATGCATTGTTTCTGGCTACTTGAATTCTAGTAATGGTTCCTGTTCTGCCAAATGACCTTAGTTTAACTTAGAGTTTCCAAATCTGCTTTGATATTGAAAAATAAAGTCCAGCTCTCAAAATTCAAGGCTAGGAAGGGACCTAACTTGGACCTTCATATAATGACCATCAGGGGTTTTGAGAATGCTTATAATTTAAAGATGTGATCTCAGCCACTTTGTAAGCAAGTAGCATTGAATCAGTTTTATTTTGTGCACTTTGGGTCACATGGATACCCCATCAATGGATTATGAGGTGAAACAGTTTCTTTCAGAATTGCTAACAATGGTCATGATTGTGGAACACGCAGATTTTAGCAGAAATGTCCTCCAGAACATCTTCCCATCATCTCTCTCAGAGGAGGACTGAAGAAATAGATGCTATCAGTTCAGAAGCATAAAACTGTTTTCCAAGAAGAGTCCTTAAGATGGTAAAGTTCAAACAGGCAGGATGTCATTGTAGGCTACATGATAATTCCATTTTCCAGGAAAGGGCAAATGTCTTACACTATTAACAAAGATTCCATCAACCCATAAAATGCCTTGCTTGAATGCCAGCCATTTGCAAATTACGGAATTCTCTTCTGATTTTGTTTCCCATTTAATTTTCTTCAGACACCCTAATACTATAGTGGAGAAGATAAATTAGTCTAATGCAGAATACTGTAAAATGTTCAATTACTGACAAAAGATAGGGCTAGTTCCCAAAGGGAGGAATTTAATCGAAACTAGATCAAAACGGGAAACTGAATGACAGAATATGTAAATATTCCCACATCTTTACAGTTAAAGATGACTTTACAAAAAAAAAAAAGCTTTAAAAAGTAATGGTCATTGTTAGGCATACAAATACTTAGAGACATTTAATTTGTCCTTCACCTGGTGGGAATTTAATGTTCAGATTTTATAATTTACTGTAGTAGAATCTCTGAGACTTAAACATTGTTTAAAGATGAATTTAATTTTAAGGGAGCTTCCCATTTGTGGAAATTCTATGAGTATCACAATTCTTCTTCCTAAAATTCTCTTATGTTTTAGTAAACTTTAATAATTTTCAAGTTGTCTATTTTTCATAACAAAACTAAGTAAGCAACATAGGATAGCATTGAAAAGTTTCAAATTATTATACATGCCTTCTTGAATCGCAGGTGACTCCGTGGCACTTAACAACAACATGTAGAATAATTAAGTAATTGAAATTTTTAAAATAAGGTTCGTATTTCCTTTATATTCTTTACATTAAAGGATATAAATGATAATTTTAACTATTTTTTCTGGTTGAAACAACAATAACACTTTAGTAGCTGCATTTCCCATGACATAATCGGATTGTTCTTTAAAATAATCCTATATTTTTAATTCATTTTAATGAAAGTTATACTTTTAATTCTTAAATGAGTGAGTTTGAAGACTAAGGTATGCCTGATTCAGACAATGGTCTTCTTTCCTTTCTTTCTTTCTTTTCTTTCTTTCTTTCTTTCTTTCTTTCTTTCTTTCTTTCTTTCTTTCTTTCTTTCTTTCTTTCTTTCTTTCTTTTTCTCTCTTTCTTTTT
>NW_006399752.1:4512793-4528805 GCF_000299155.1 Elephantulus edwardii | reverse complement strand
CAATGAATAAGAATGACAAAAGAAGAATTGATGCCTCTGAATTACGGTGTTAGAAAAGAATATCCCACAGAGTGCCAAAAAACCAAACAGATATGTCTTGGGAAAAGTGCAGACAGAGTTCTCCTTAAATGCAAGGATGATGACGCATCACCATCTCTCGTACTTTGGGCATATTGCTAGGAGAGGCTATTCCTCGGAAAGGGACATCATGCTTGGAAAGGTGGAGGGCCAGGTAAAGACAGAAGGACTGCCACTGAGATGAATTGATACAGTGACTATAGCAATGGGTTCAAGGACATCAGAGGTGATGAGGACGGCACAGGATAAGGCAGAGTTAAGTCTCTATGCATTACACTTGAATTGATGACGTCTAACAACAACAACATATGTATTCTTTAAGGATCTCAGTAGCACAATGGCAAGCACCATCATCTGTTGGCCAAAATGTTGATAGTTCAAACCTACTGGCTACTCCACCAAAGAAAAACATGACAGTCTGCTCTCATAAAAATGTACAACCTTGGAAATCTTTTAATGTGGTTCTACTCTGTGTCCCATAGCATCTTATAATTTGGAATCACTGGCAGCAATGCAGAGCAGAACCATTTGTGAATTTGAACCACCAGAAAGGCACCACCTTTGGGTTGGCAGCACAACTCCCTACTAACTGTTGGTGCAGCAATGAATGTAAATTAAATGTTTGGTTCATGGTTTTTATTTTAAAAATAATTTACAATCGTGTGTGAATGGATTGGATTTGCTGCATTTAGCTCACAATGAGCTGTGGACAGGTAAGCCTTTTGTTCAGGACTTGGTGCAGAGCCTTGGTATTTAAAAGTTGGTTGGGACCAAGGATCGGCAGCCCTCAGCCTGGTGTTAATTTTGTTTGGGACTAATATTCTTCTAAGTGGTAGAACACTGATCTGTCATTATGCTATACTGAGATAACTTGGGGTTTCTGTAATGCTGAACATTGTGCCACTGGTGTGTCAAATCCCATAATGATTATGCATGGTAGACAGCATTTAATGGAGCTTCCAGATTAAGATAGGCTTGGAAGAAGGATGGACATCTACTTCCTAAACAACATGGCTCTGGAAACTCTATGAACTTAGAGAAACGATAGTTATAGAACAGAGTTCAGGTCTTTTGTTCATAGGGTTGCTATGAGTGATGCTCTCCTTGATGGCACTTAACAACAACAACATACTTTATTATAGAGCCAAGATCAGACAAACCTTTGTTGTTATGTGCTATCCAGTCATCTGCGACCCATAGCGACCCTACATACAGCAGCTCTGTAGCGTGGCCTGTCCTGAGCCAGTCTCACTGATTCAGACATATTCACCCCCTTCCCCCAGTTACCAATATGTGTGAATATCTTTTTTTTTTAATGATATTGATGTTGTTGTTGGTGTTGAGTACTGCACAGTTGGAAATGACTCATAGCAGACCCTCTAGTGGTTTTTCAGAGACTATAAATCCCACAGGTGGAAATTGCTCATCTTTCTCCCAAGGAGTAGCTGGTAGATTTGAACTGCATATCTTTGGGTAAGCAGCACAATTCCTTTCCACTAAGCCACTGGCACTCCCCTGTGAAATTACCTAGATGAGAAAGAAAAGAAGGAGAAGAAGTAGTTGTTCATTTGTCCATTTAACTTGGGACATGCTGTAGAATAAATGAAAATAAAAGCCAAGAGTTGTTAATCAAATACTGGATTCGAGATTGAGAAGTTACAAGGATATTTACATTTCTAGGTATATTTTAAAATCTCAGTAAAAATATTTTTTATACATAATATTGTTTTGCTAGATACATTTTATCAGAAGCATTTAATGGATGATTTAATGATTTATAAAACTTTTATTAGCTTTTAGTAATTTAGGTAAAAAATGTTATATGATTGCGTCTAACTCATGAATATATGCTGCATGTTTGCATAGGCTTATACACTATAGGGTTTTCAGGGGCTGGTTTTTTTTTAAATTAGATATCTAGGTGTTTTTTCTTAGGAGCTTTCAGAGTAGCTGAAACTTTCCACTTTTCACTTCACAGACAAGAATATTAACGATATGCATCACACGGGGATCCAGCTATTGGGGTATTGGCCTTCCTTTCTGTATCTCAACTATAAGGGAAACCAACACGATGGGATGAGAAAGAGCTGAGTTTGGGTTTAACAGGTTTGATTTTCTTAAATAGTTCCATCTTTTATAGCTATGTGATCTTAGGCAAGTTATTAAAAACACAGACTACAATGTGTGATAAGAGCTGAAATGCTGATGAGTCTCAATCATGATAAATGTTAAAATATTCTAATATTTTATTTATGAAGGAAAGGATAAGAGAACTGGTGTACTTACTATGTAAAGGACATTTATTAACTTCTGAGAATGAATTAAAGAGGGAAAAATAGGGAAGATGGACAAAGAAAAAGGCTTTTCATTTTTAATATGAATTTTCTAATTGGTTTTCATTCACTCACTCATATACATTTTGTTTTATAACATTTATTATGATTGAATAAAGCCATTATTTTGGAAGCAGAAGTGACATCCACTTCCTAGATAACATGTCTCTGGAAACTCTCTGAACTTTGATAAATGTTGATAGCTGTAGAGGGGCTTCAGGCCTTTTATTCATAAGGCCCGTGCTCAACTTGAAGGCAATCAACAACAATGCCATTATTTAAAACACCTTTTGGAAGCTGACCCCTCCCTTTCCCTCTACCCTACTAACCAGTTGCTAATGTCTGCTCCTTCTCTTTCCCCTCCTGTACCTGTCAAACCCTCCACGATTGTTTCTGTGTGTAAATTCTTCCTTAGTCTTCCCCTACACCTCAAATAGACTGTTTTATAAAGAACTCAACAATTCATTGCCATAGAGTCAGAAACAACTGATCTCTGACTCTTCAGTGAGTTGTTGGAGACTAAAATCATGCAATAAGACCCATCTTTCTCCGTCAGAGTAACTGGCAGATTTGAACTACCAGAGACACGCCACCTTTGGGATAAACCATAGGAAGTTCAAAGAACTGTAGTCACTACCTTCTTCAGTGATCCAAAAGCATGTGTATATATTGGACATGTTAGGATAAAATATTGTTTGGTAATTTAAAATAGGCTGCTGAAATGACATAAAAATATTTTGACATGTTATTGAATGAAAGAGAATACCAATTCATTTATACAATAAGTTTTGGAGGAAAAAAAAAAAAACACTAAAAGCAACTATTTTTAAAAAGTGAGAAATTATTGTTGTTATTGCTACATGCTGTTATTTGCAATTCATAGTGACCCTATGCACAAGAGCTCTGAAGCCTGGCCTATGCTAGCCAACCCCACTGCCTCTAGCACACCCCATCTCATCCTTTGTCTTCTGCTCCTGCTCTGTCCCTCCACCTTTTCAAGCATGATGTCCTTCTTCAAGGACTGGTCCTTCCTAAATAACATGCCCCAGGTATGTGATATAGAGCCTCAAAATCCTTGCCTTCAAGGAGCAACTTGGCTTCACCTTGTCCAGGACAGACCCGATTGTTCTCTTGGCAGACCATGGTATATTCAATTCTTCTCCAGCACCACAACTCAAAGGCATGGATTCTTCTTCTGTCATCTTTAGTCATTTCCAAGCTCTCTGCTGCATAGCAAAATTTGTGAAGACCATGGCCTGGATCAGGCACACCTTAGTCTCTAGACTGACATTGCTGCTCAGAAATTAAGAATGTTTAGTTCTGAATAATTTTGCATGGTTTTAATTTAGTTACAAACCTTTCACTGGGTCACTCACTCATTGCTGTGGATTTGGAGCCAACTTATAATGAATCCTCCAAAATGCTTTTATTTTCAAAGGCTAAAAATCACAGAGGATATTGCCCATACCTTTAGTGGATCTAAAATGTTTTCTAATGAATATTTATTACTTTTATAATTATAAAATAACAAACTTTAAGGCTAAGGAATAAAGTTCTAGACCACATTCTGCATTAATACATTGAGTAATCCTAAAGGAAATAACTTAAACTCATCAAGTTTCCATTTTCTTATCAAAACGGGAGAGAAATAAAATATATCACATCCTTAGGTCACTTTTACCTCTGTAATTCTATGAGTCTATAAAGTATATAGAGAGCTCTCGTGGTCCAGTAGATAAGGAATTACATTGCCAACCTGTAGGTAGGCAGTTCTAATCCAAATTTTTTTGTGGGAGAAAAATGGGAAATCTCCTCCAAAGCAACTTATAGCCTCTAAAAACCAGTCAAGGGTCAGCTATTAGTCAATTCCAACTCAATGGCACACAACAACATCAGCATGCATCGAGCCCAAACCTCTATTCTTTTCCCCCTAGAATAATACATCTATTTATTAAAAAAGGGGGGGAGGGTAATCTGGAGGTCTAGTGGTAAGAAGCTGAACTGCAATCCCAAAGGTGCATGGTTTTGAATGCATCAGATGCTCCACGGGAGAAGGATAGACAATCTTCTTTCACACAGTGTTCTTCCTCTGAAAACCCACTAGCAAGTCAGCTATGGGTCAGTTCTGATTTGATGGAAGAACAACAGCAAACACTTATTAAAATAAATTTTCAGTATTATTTCAAATATAGTATTCGTTTTTCCTCATAACAGCCTAATAAGACTAAAAGAACAATCTTTATTAGCCATTAGTGATTGGAAATAAAACTTTCCGTTTATTGATCATGGAAAATTGCAGGGTGTTCAAAGGTGGAGAGAGGCTGACTAAGGCCCAGGTTACTATCATGATTCCCTGACTTGCATCAGGCCTTTTCTGTTAGGAGACGTTCTCTTTCCCCTTTTCAGATTCCCATTGGTTCGGGTGCTGCATTTTCAAGGAGGCATTTTCATAACCAGTTAATCAGAACATCGAAAACACTGTTTTCCCATGATTTGCAGCCTTCTTCCAGTAATGACTTTGCAGCCATAATTAAGAAATATGCTAAGCCTTCTGTCAATTAACTGATGTGAAAGTCTGACTGGTCCAAGGAGCGGTGGGTTTCCCCAGCTGCATCTTATCAGAGAACAGCTCAGTGTGAAGGAGAAGTCATGCTGCAGCCCGAGCTGTGAAAGTGCTGGGGAAATTAGCACCAGCTCCTGGTCGCTCGGAGGGCGAGGAGGAAAACGCGCTCAGCATCGGGTGGGTGTTGCTTAAACATTGAGAAATTATTTTTAAATCTCGAGCTGATGGGATGAATAGCTGCGTAATGTTTTGCCATATGACAATTATACCAAAAACTGGGCCAGCAGGGGAAGTGGAGGGGGAGCCTCAATTTAAACAGAAGAATGGCAGCTGCATCTCCAAGTCCTCATTTTTGGCTTATGATCGACTCTTGAAATAATAAAACAATTAAAACTCAGGACAACTCTTATTCTGGACTCTTGTTGGGGACGGCGGTGGGGGGGACTTACAACAATGAAAGAACTTTTTTTCCAGAGGAAGAAAGTGAACTGAGGTGGTGGAAGGGAGAAAAATGTGCAACACCGAGTTCTTTATAAACTTTCATTAAAATCTCAAAAAAAACCAAAACAAGAACTCCCAACCATTATTATTAAAAAGGATAGTTGTATATGTCAACATTAAGAATATAATGCTAAACTAAGAAAAATAACAAAAAACAACTCAGGACAAAGCTAGCTTTAGGTCCATAATCTCTATTCTCACCTAATCTTGTTCAGACAGCAATCTTAAAGTTTATACCCATGTTTCTTAAATTGTCTCTGCTTTTCCTTTTTTCTGATTTATCACAACAGATACATTTGTTAAACAGATACATTTGTGGGGAGAATTACCATTAAGATGAATTTTAAAAATAAAAATATAAACTCACTTTTATTTACTATTTATCCACTTGACGTAAAATCAGTGTGTAAAACCACAAGCAAGTTTCTAACTCTCTGGGGCATAGTCCCATCGCTCTGGTGGCATAGTCCAAAGGGAGTTACATTGCTAGCCCAAAGGCCTTGCTTCTTTGATGGTTCAAATCCACCAACAGCTCCACTGGAGAAAGATGGGCAGACTCTTGTGTGTGATTTACAGCCTCAGAAACACACTGGAGGGTCAGCTATGAGTTGGATCCAACTTGATGGCAATGAGAAATGAAGCAGAAACATTTGTTGCACTTGTGTCATTGCAAACCAACAACCAGCAACCCGTGGACTCCCACTCTTGAGTTACCTCTGTGAGCATTCTGTAGAAATTTATCACAGGCTTTTCTGCAGGTAAACTATTAATAATAAATCCCAGGCCTCCTAGACTAAGAGTTCTGTAAGGAGAGAGCCAGCAACCGACACTTGGAGGTGTTCCATAAGTATTTATTGAACAAATGAACCAAAAGAACGTAAGCTTCTCTGAAGTTAACACCTGTGGACGCTCTTTTGCAACAACAGCTGATCCCATACTCTACTCAACTCCTTTCCCCTGGTCCCAAGCAATGTGCCTGTTTCTCTCCTTTGGTAAACCTATTGCCACCCACTTGGCTTAAGGGACTTATGAGTACAGTCTGCAAAGCCATTTCCCCAGCTTCCTTCAGAGCTGAACACAAATATATTAAGAGTGTCAATTACTCTTGTGAAACAAGATATAAAACAATAAATAAACATTAGATAGTTATATAAGTTTCAGAATAGTAATGAGCCTCATAGTGTTCAGAGATGATGAAGATATTGAAGTCCTGTCCATTTAGATATGTGTCTCAAATTTTCCCACTTGGCTTACATGAACTCTGTGAAAATATTTATTAAATCTTTTCACCATGTACTGCTTCCCAGAAAAAAATCAGACTACTGTGGCAAAATTGACAACCAGCATCTTTATTTAGCCCTGCTCTGACATTAATTTTTCTTAGAAAAAAATTACATCTGTGAGTGCATCCAGATTCCACTGGTGCTATAATAAGTTGCCATAGAGTTTAGTGTGTTAAAGAAACAACAACAAAATTCAATGTAGCTTCATTTTCTCATCGATAAGTCTAACCCAGGTCTCATGGGGCTAAAGTTAGGGTGTTGTAGAGTTCTTTTCTGGAGACTTGAAGGCAGAATTTACTCTTTGGCTATTCATGAGGTTGGCATTATTCACTTCCTTGATGTTGCATGATTGAAGCCCAGCTTCTATGCCAAGCTGTCAGCTTCTCAAGGGTACTTCTCAATGGACTTCGCTTGGTGCACTTGTGGCTCCTTCCTCCATCATCAAAGCCAGTATCAGAAGCTCCATTCCTTCTCAGACTACATCTCTCTGACTCCAGTGGACAGGAGTCTCTGCTTTTATTGAATCAAAGTCTATATTGATTCTCCCTGTATAATTCAGGGTAATCTATTCAAAATCTGCATCCTCATTCTTACCTGAAAAGTCCTTTTGGACAAGTACTAAAGCATATTCACAGTGTCTTGAATACATATTTGGGGATCTTTAATCTTTCTGTCACAGCAAATTATGAATTTATTCTGAATGAAAAAAGAACATTTAAAATATGTTATTAACGTAATATCCTTATATATGTTCTGGCAAAGCTTCGTCTCTCGTACTTTGGACATATTGCAAGAATACCCTTAGAAAAGGGTATCATTCTTGGAAGGGTGGAGGGTCAGCGAAAGAGAAGAAGACAGTGCTCATTAAGATGGATTGACACAGTGACGGCAGCAATGGCTCCGGTGTATCAGAGATGGTGAGGGAGGCGCAGTATTGGACAGGATTCAGGTCTGTTGTTCATGGGTGATTACTGTGAGTCATATTCAACTCAACAGCATCAACCACAACAATGACAACTTAATGTCCTTGTCTTCCATTAGGCTGTAAAAGCCTCTGTGGTAAGGTCAATGTTATGTTTACCAGGGTCCCCCTGATTTAGTGGATTACTCCCTAAATGCCTCACAGTTCCAATGTAACCTCAAGATTGCTGCCATGGTCAATTTATGGTCAAATCCTCTGAATATTTTTAATGTAGATCCAGATTCCACATGATAAAATCGAGTTCATTTTATCTAGCCAATATTATTTTCATAGTCTTGGAGCCATTTACAATCCATCACCTACAACATAGTAAAGTACTTGCAAACTAGTGTCACTTTTAAAGAAATATCTTTATATTAGTTTGCTTACAAAGTCCATATGCATTGAGTTTCACATCCCTTCATTCGTGTTGTGTTTCATACAGTCATTCCCATTCATTGTATTTTATAGAGTTAATCAACAGTGAACTATGCCTACAATTGCCCTGCATTTCCAGATCCCTGCTGGATCTTTCTCGTTTCCTTTACCCACCTCTCCCTCTACCCATCAAATTGTGCGGCTTTATGATTTCCCCTCTACCCATCCTCACCCTTATGCTCCTGTCCTCCCCTCACTTGGATGCTTATACATATTCTACTAGTTACCTTTCTAGTTATACAATGGTCTTACGCAATATTTGTCCTTCTGAGACGTAGTTAGTTCACTGTGCCATTTCATGATTCTCATGTTTCTACGTGTTTTCCTTTATGTTTGAATGTCACTTTCTGAACTATCCCTTCTCTATGGCCTGATCTATGATGTCACATGAGTTTGATCTTGAACCAGACAGACTGAGACATACTCGCCCTTTGCCCAGAAAGCAAAACAGTATTAATTGAGCTGACTTTGAAGGACATTTCAAAATTTTAAAAGAATACTCTTTAAATATACCAAATTGTTGTTGTTGTTGTTGTTATGTGTCGTCGAGTCACTTGCAACTCATAGTGACCCTATGTACAACAGCCCTAAACTCTGTTCTGTCCTGTGCCAATCTCACTGTCTCTGACACCACACTCATCCTGATTACCCCAGTCACCAAATCAATCCATCTTCTAGAGGGCCTTCCCCTCCTGCACCTGCCCTCCACCCTCCCAAGCATGATGTCCTTCTCCAAAGACCAGTCTCTCCTTACAACATGACCAAAGTATGTCTGACGAAGCCTTAGAATCCTTGCCTCCAAGGAGCAGCCTGTTTTAATCCTTTCCAGGATGAATCTGTTTGTTTTTCTAGCAGTCCATGGTATCCTCAATACTCTTTACCAACACCAAAGCTCAAAGGCATCAATTCTCTTTCTATCCTCCTTAGTCATTGCCCAACTCTCTGACGCATAACAAGTGATTGCAAAGACCATGGCCTGTATCAGAGGCACCTTAGTCTCCAGAGAGACACCGTTGCTCTTCAGTACTTTAGAGAGGTCCCTAACAGCAGACTTTCCCATCACAATGCATCTTTTCATTTCCTGGCTGCTGGTGCCAAATTAGCTGTCATAAATGTTAAGTACATTTCATTTCTTCTTTTCCCAAGAGAACTTCATTTTTCCCTCCAGGCTTCAGCTCAATAATTACACCATGATATTTTCTCTGAAACTTTGTATAATTAGACTCCATTCATTCTTGGTTTTCCCATAATTCTGTGTATTTATCATTATCATACACTAGTAGGTGATATCTACACCAATATTTATCCTCTAGTACAATAAAAACTTCTTGAAAATAGATATATTATTTATAATTTTATCCATTGCTGTTGTTGTTAGGTGCCATCGAGTTGGCCACGACTCATAACAACTCTAAGAACAACAGATCTGAACTTTGCCCCATCCTGTATCATCTTCATGATCTCTGTGATGCTCGAGGGTGTTGGAATAGTCACTGCGTCGATCCATGTCTTGAGAGTCTCCCTCCCTTTCCCTGATCTGCTTTTCCCAGCATAATGTCTTTCTCCAAGGACTGATTCCTGAAGATATGGCTAGAGGAAGTGAGATGAAGTTTCACCAGCCTTGTCCCTAAGGAGCATTCTGGTTGCACTCCTTTAAGATATATTTATTTGTTCTTTTGTCAGTCTATGGTATAGTCAGTATTCCCCACCAACACCAAAACCCAAATGCTTTCATTCTTTTGTCTTCTTTATTCATTGCCCAACTTTTAGATGTATGAGGGAAAAAATGGAAAATACCGTGGCTTAGGTCAGGCACCCCTTCATTTCTAAACTGAAATCCTTGCACTTTAGAACTTTGTAGAGGTCCTTTACAGCACATTTCCACAATGCAACATATTTTGATTTCTTGACCGCTGCTGTCTTGAGTGTTGATTGTGGAACCAAGTAAGATGAAATAGTCGACAATTTCAATGTTTTTCTCGAGCTATCATGTTTATGTTTTATGAATCCAGTGTTAAGGAGCTTTGTTTCCTTGATGTTGATATGTAACCCATATTGAAGACTTTAGTATGTGGTCTTTTAAAGTAAGTGCTTCAAATCTTCTCCATTTTAGATAAGCAAAGTTGTGTCATCTCCATAACCCAGGTTGTTTGATCTTCCTCCAATCCTGATACCTGATACATTGTATCCTTTCTCCAAATGGATTTAATCCCTAAACTGAACCATAGCATTTTATCAATAGCATCTAGTAAAAGTACAAACTAGGAATTCTATAAAAGCTTAGATGGATGGAAGGAAGGATGGATGGGTAAGTGGATTGGTTGATGGGCGTGTCCATCATTACATTGCCAATGATCGTTGGTGAGGATATTTTTTCTTCCATGTTGAGGTGTAATGTATAAAGAGACTAATACCACAGGTCTAAGCATGTGCAAGTTGAACTGATCAAGTTGTTGACTAAGATAGACTAGATATATGCCCAAATCCTAGGATATAGAGAAATATTTCCATTAACTATTAAATGGAGACTTAACTCCTGCTTAATGGATGTTTATGCAGAAGTATCCATATTCCAGAAAATGTTATTGCTTTAGAAAAATGTTTTACAGTTGTATTTTACAGCTCATATTTTCAAACAATTAAAGCATGCTGTAGGTCATAACCCCACTCGATGGTCCATGTCCTGATTTCCTTTCAATTCTTCTAATTACAGAAGGGGAGAAACTAAATAGAAGGGCAAGTTTAGATGTTGCTCTGGGGAGAGCACTGCCATTAACCTCAGACATTCTCCCAAAGAATTTTTTAAATTATTATTGTTATTTTAAATATCCCTCCATTATACTTCATGTCCATACAGAGCATTAATTGTATGATCTCCTGAAAAATGCTGTAAGTTTTGAATAAAAAGAAAGAAGCAAAGAAAAAAGATTTGTTTCTCTCCTTTCTGATATTTCTTCTTTTATATTCTTGAGATTCTCTTTTGTTTTTTTCTTTATTTTTACTCCCATATCATCTTTTGTATTTCTTCTTTGCTTTAACAATTTATCATCCATATATATATATAGAGAGAGAGAGTAACACTGTGTATCTTTTGTTGTTGTTTACCTTCTAGTCAAAACCAGACCTATAGCTGACCCCAGTGGGTTTTTAGAGGCAGTTAACCACACAAAAATACATTATATCTACATCTTTCTCTTACAGAGGAACTGGTGGATTCAAACTGCGTAGCTTCAGATTGTGGTGCAGCTTCCTACCACTGTTGTTATGTGCCATCGAGTTGCCTGTGACTCATAACAACCATATGTACAACAACTCTGAACTCTGCCCTATCCTGAGCCAGTCTCACTGACTCCAACACATCTACCACCATTACCCCAGTTTCTGTGTCAATCAATTTCATCTGGGGTCTTCTTTTCTTGCATCCTCACCCTCCTAAACACAGCATCCTTCTCCAGGGACTGGCCCTTCCTGACCACATGCCCAGGGTATATGACATGGAACTTCAACATTCTTGCCTCCAAAAAGAAACTTGGTTTCGTCTTCTCTAAGACATACCTGTTTGCTGCAGTCCATGGTATGTTCAATACTCTTCTCTAGAACCATAACTCAAAAGCATCAAAGCTTCTTCTATCATCTTTAGTCATTGTCTTGGTCTCTGATGCATAGCATAATTGCAAAACTATGGCCTGGATCAGGCACACCTTAGTCTCTAGACTGACATGACTGATGTTTAACGCTTTGGAGATATCTCTGGCAGCAGACTTTTCCACTTCTTACCACTATTGCCATTGTTGTTGTATGCCATCGAGTTGGAAATGACCCATTGATGGCCCTCCAGTGAGTTTTCAGAGCCAGTTCATTGCACAGGAGGAGATTGCCCATCCTTTTTCCTCAGAGAAACTGGTGAATTTGAACCATGTGTTTGGGATTGCAGTGCAGCTTTTTACCCCTAGCTCACCAAGCTCTAATGGCCATAGTCCAGAATTCCAATAGTCTTATCAGATCACTAAGCTCAGCCATTATTGTACCTTTGAACTTGGTTTTATCTCATCAATTTTTAATGATTACACAGCAGACCTTGACTAGAATTCTAATTGGATCAGCAAAATTCACATGTGTTCTCATATCCCTCATACAACAACAGGTTGGCCAAAGAATATATCTAAACCCATATCCTATAGAAGTCTAAATTAATTCTAATTCTGCAGTTAATTCTAATGGTAAGAATTTAGTTGTGAAATTATCCTTATGAAGTTGACTAACCTATATAGTAAAAATGTTTCAATTACCTCAGAGACGACAAATCAACAAAATAGACAAAAAACTCCAGACCTTGAGTGACCGCCCCTCCCTTTCTTGTCCTCTTGGTCCTTCCTGCCCTTATAGAAGCATATTTTTTAAATAGTTGCTTTTTGAGCTGGTTTGCACTGTAAAGGTCAGATGAGGTTAGGGTCTTTGCAGTAAGTCACACTCTATCAGTGTTAAATTCTGTTTCACTCGTCATTTCTCAGTTAATTGAGCTGGATATCTCCTTAGAGATCTTTCTTATATGAAATTGTACACTGGCTTCATGTTAGTGATTGTACCAAAATGGGCTTTAAAATGTAAAAGTCTCTAATCCTCTTTCAGAAGGCCAAGTGTTTCATGTCACCTTGTCTGTAGAGCAAAATCTCTTTCAAATGAAGGGTGCAGAACTACACTCTCTGATTATAAATCAGCCAGTACAATAACAGTACTGCAGACAAAACCTCCTCAGATAAGCTCTTTAGCACAGAATTGTATTCAGCAAAGCGAAAACCCTAAGAAGAATGTGATTTCTGTCAGTTTAATTTCTTATGCGTGCCATTTTCCACTAAGATATTCCCCCCCCCCCCGTTTTTACTATTAGCTCAACCTGGAGAAAAAATTATTTATATGATTAGAGTTCTCATGCCTGGACCACACTGAGCATAAAGCGTATGAGAATTTATATGAAGAATCAAAAATTCCTAAAGATTGGAGGGTATTCAAAAGAAGGGAAGAAAAGCAATTCAAAGACAGCAATTGCATTTTAAACTTTGTGAACACAAAATAAAATAATTGAGGTGCACATTCAGGTTACATCCTGCCCAAAAGGATTGAAAAGTACAGTTGCAGAGAAGGAGCCAGAATTTTTATTGCTGTGCCAGGGAAGTGTAATTGGGGTTGATGACTTGAAATTGAGCAGAGAAACAATCAAGATATGTATTAGGAAATACTTCTTAACAATGAGTTCTTTCATCATGCCATCCCAATGGAAGTATTAGTACCTCTTTTCTTTGAGTCATTCAAACTTCATGTAAGAAGATAGATGAAAAGATGGACTGTAAAAGAGAAACATGCATCAGTCCCCCTGGGATGAATTACAGAGGACCATCAAATCTTTCTTAGTTTCCATTTCCATGACTCTACAGTAATAAGTTCCTCAAAGTTTCAATTTTCAAAATGCTTGCTTAACAGCTTCTCCAATGCACCTGCAGTGGACCAGCAGCAGATTCCTAGGAACTAAGCTTCTAATTGTGTGCTACCACTATTGAGAGACTTTCCGGAGAGCCTGGAAACCTCACGTCACCAAGAGTGACCTTAGTCGGCATTTCTGCTTGTAAGTGCAGTTAACATAAAGCTCTGTGTAATCAGCAAAGTCTTGAAGAATGCCACCTGCAAACTGGCCTAATTGGTAGATCAAATTCCTTGTCTCATCTGATTTTTCATCACATCTACAAATTCATTGAACAAATTAAATCTCTCTAGTCTGTGATGACTGGATAAATGCTATCAATTTTCAAAACTGGAAATTTTAAAAGCAGTATAATTATCTATCCTTTCTGAAATTCAGTCTAAGGATTATGTCTTTGGAACTTAAAATAGTGTCTGATATATCTATAGATACCAGAAAATATATATATATATATATATATATGTATATATTATATATTCATAGTAAAAGCTACCACACTTGATAAATTACCTCATTTTTCATAAACTCATCTTGTATATTTGGGGGTTTTCTTCAAATTATATATGCATACATTTTTTATATATTTTTATAATAATTATTTTTTATTTTCTAAAAATAAATACAGTAAAGACACAATTCTACTCTGAGACACATGGCATCATCCTAAGTAGAAATCAACTATCTCAGTATCAAATGGTACTACTGTTGGTACTTCTCTTGGTGGTTGTTGTTATATGCCGTCAAGTTGCGTGCGACTCACAGTGACCCGATGTACAATAGTCCTAAACCCTGCTCTATCCTTTGCCAATCTTATTGTCTCTGACACACCTATCCCCATTACCCCAATGATGGAATCAATTCATCTCATTGAGGGTCTTCCTTTCCTGCACTGTCCCTCCACCGTCCCAAGCATGACATCCCTATCCAAG
Organism: Elephantulus edwardii; assembly: GCF_000299155.1. Classification (NCBI taxonomy): domain Eukaryota; kingdom Metazoa; phylum Chordata; class Mammalia; order Macroscelidea; family Macroscelididae; genus Elephantulus; species Elephantulus edwardii. Next base: position 4,514,243 of record NW_006399752.1, on the reverse strand, counting down.
AACTGGTCACTCGTTGCAACTGTCCAAGGACGTCAGACAAAGATTCAAAATCCTTGCCTCCAAGGAGCAGCATGGCTTCATCCTCTCCAGAATAAACCTATTTGTTTTCCTAGCAGTCCATGGTATATTCAATACTCTTCTCCAGCACTACAGCTCAAAGACATCAACTCTCCTTAGCAAAATTGCTCTCTACAACTAATCAGTTTATTTGAAATGTTACTATAGTTTAAAAAAAAATTAATGAAAAGATCACAAATAGTGTTGTTGTTCTTGTTATGTGTCATCGTGTTGCCTGCAACTCGTAGCAACCCTATGTACAAAAGCTCAGAAGCCTGCCCTGCTAGTCTTATTGACTCTGACACATCTACACTCACTGCCCTTCTTACTATATAAATCCATCTCATCCAGGGTCTTGTCTCCCAAACAATATTTACACAAATATAAGTTTACGTGTTTTAGTAGTTTAGAGACAGACAGTCTTCAATCCTTTCACATAGCCACAAACATAAAAGTCTACAACCCAAACCAGAAGATTCTCAAGTACAATATGAGGCTAATTTCCATAAAGTTTAGATTGTTACAAAAAAATTGTTCACTATAAGGTTTATAAAAATATACACACTTTAACTTTTTCTACTACATTTTTTTGTCTGAATGTTTTCTCCAAGTGACTTCGATATTTCTTTTCTTTCCAGAAATTTTTTAATCAATATCTAGAATAGAGTGTAACAAATAGCTGTATCCAAATCTAAAAGCCAGCAAGCTTATTTGAAGTTTACTCTGAAGGATGGAAACCTTTACTTAACCTGTCAGCACTTACAAGTGCAAAGCGTGTGTGTGTGTGTGTGTGTGTGTGTGTGTGTGTGTGTTCACTAGATCAGTTCTGCCCTGAGTAATCATTAGGCATTAATATTTCTCAATTATGTTTATGATAAAATTATTTCTAGATTCTTAGAAGATTCCTTTCCTTTCTCCTCCCCCTCTGTTCCTTCTCCTTTTCTTTCTTCTTTAATCTCTCATCCCCATCATATTCTCACCTTCTTTCATGTTATATGATAGAAAAAACAAATTTCTTTTTTAATTCTTTGTTCTCTAGTTATAAAATATGTTCAGATGTTTTGTTTATTTTCTTACTATTTCTTTGATATAATTTTCAGTGGTTTTACAGATATCTGAAATAAAGTACTTGCTTAATTTTGTTTTTTCATTTTCTTTACTTTGTATTCATGTTTTGTTTAAAGTCAGTCTGAAAGTGTTAGTAATTTTGTTAGAATTCTAAATCTTCATTTCTGAGGTCTTTTGATCTATTCTATCTCCTTTCCATGCTTTGTTGGCTAACTTAAATTTTATGTTAATAGATTGGGATTTTATGTTAGAGCCTTTGAAATGTCATTTATTTACTTGAGCTCTTATGCAGTCTTCCTTTTCTTTTTAACAGGTGCTTTTTTTT
>NW_006399752.1:4507257-4512048 GCF_000299155.1 Elephantulus edwardii | reverse complement strand
TGCACCATTTTACACTCCCACCAACAGTGAATAAGGGTTCCAGTCTCTCCACAACCTCGCCAGCATTTGTTGCTTGCTTAACAGGTGCTTTTACCTCTTTCCCTTTGTTTTTGTTTAATGGAGGTTAGGCTTGTTTTCATGCATCATTCAGCCTTGCTCTACCTGTTTCACTCTGCACACCTCAATAATCATGTCCCTACCATACACTTATTTACGTTACTATTTAGTGGGATTCCGGTTCTTGTTCTTTTCCAAATTTCTAAGGTACATGTACCTTGTGAAGGAATAAAAAAATACTACCTACAAGTTATTCAACTAAACATGGTTAGAAATCAAGCAGATACATCTACTCACAAAATTGTAATTCATCTGTGACAAGAGCAAATGTGACAGTAATAATGTTTCATAAAGTTTAGACCAAGCAATATATTGATACATGTCTGTAGAATTAAAACAGGCTTTTACAGGATACAAGGATTCTTTTCCAAGGCAATAAAGTATGACAGGGTGTAGTAATTTAAAGGTAATTGTCTTGGTAGAGGCTGATATTCTAGAACATACAACTTTTCTAGGGTTATCGAGAAAGAAGATAAGCAAATGAAAACTGATTTGTTATATTGGAAATATAAAAATATACCATTAAACAAATTATATAGGTCCAAATGGTCATAAGCAGAATAGGTCAAAGTTAAACATTATATAAGAGTCAATATGATAGGGGTAAAAGTACTCATGCTTCAATATAGGTATCAGCATTGTGATATCCTAAAGAGACCATAAATGACATCCAAGTAGATATATGTATACCCATGTTTATCACGGCTTTGTTTACAATAGCAAGGAGTTGGAAACAACCTAAATGCCCATCAAAACACAATGTGAATGAAGGAATGGGTGAAACAGTGTATATGAGTTTTGTGTGCAAATCAATATAAAAGGAAACTTTTTAAAAATGGGGAAAGGGAAATTGGAGTTACTGGTTGGAAGCTAATCTAACCATACTCTGCTTCTGCTTGAGTTTCTTATAGTTGCCATAACTAGGTATCACAAACTTAATAGATTAAAAACTATTATGGGCTAAACATCAGAAATCAAAATATAAGGAGATTTAATCTTTAGACGATCCCATTCATCAATTTATCCTCTCCAGATTGTGCTTTTCCGGCTGTATTTGTTAGTCTCTTTATACTGTAGACTGGGCCATCTAAACTTCATCCCAATTTGTCTGTTATGAACTTTTTTTGTTTGGGGCTTTACTCCCATTTTTCTCATCCACTTTGAGTTGATATTTTGTGTGTGGTGTGAAATGTTGATCCTGTTTCAGCTTTCTGCAAGTAGCAGTCCATTTTTGCCAGCACCATTTGTTGAAGAGGTTGTCATTTCCTCATTTGATAGGTTTTATTTCCTTGTCAAGTTTCAGTTGACCGTAGATAGCTGGGTCTAGTTCTGGGTTCTCAATTCTGTTCCATTGGTCTATGTGCTGTCATTGCACCAGTACTGTGCTGTTTTGGTTACTACTGTGTAGAAACACAGAAACACAGAAAAGTAGTGAGATGCTTCCCACTTAATTTTTGTTTTTTTTTAAATTTTGTTTTTCAGAAGTATTTTGCTTAGTTAGGGTCTCTTTCTTCTACAAATAAACTTGACAATTTCCCTTTTGATCTCTTTAAAAATGAATTTGGTATCTATATTTGTTGCAGACGAGAGGCAAAGTATTTTTATAAGTATTAATGATGAGATAGAACACCAGGAATGTAGGAGAAAAACGGAGGTAAAGCAGGAGGCAAACAGTTCTTGAACCACTGAATGGAACTGCCTGCCAATTCCAGCTTTCCTGTCTTTATTGAAAATTGCCAGGAAGTAGATCACAAAGAGAATCCAATACAGGTGAAGCTAAGCTTTCTCTGTTGACAACTTTCTGCTTGACTCAGGAGGGAGGGGCAATGCAAAAACCTGTAAACGCTTAAGGATTGCCTTAGTGCTTCAGGATTAATTCTAGCTGATATCAACCTCCCTCATAACCTGAAGTAGTAGTCTGTTTATTACAAATATTTAATATAGAATTTGGCTTCCCATATATATTGGTATTGCATTAAACATGTAGATTACTTTTGATAAGATTGTCATTTTCACAATATTGTATCTTCCTATCCATGAATAGGGAACATTTTTCCATTTATTTAGGTCTTTTATTCTGTATCACAGAAATGTTCTGTAGTTTTCTTTGAACAAGTCTTTTGTGTCTCTGGTTAGGTTCATTCCAAAGTATCTCAGTTTGTGGCTGGCTATTTTAAATGGTATTACTTTCTTGGTTTCCATCTCTGAGTTCTCTTTGTTACTGTAGAGGAATCTCACTGATTTTTGGTTATTGATTATATATCCTGCCACTATACTAAATTGGTTTACTAGCTCTAATAGGGTTTTTGTTGTTGCTGTTGAGTCCTTTGGGTTTTCTGTGTATACTATCATATCATCTGCATATAGGGACAGTTTAACCACGTCTTTTCCAATCTGGATACATTTTATTTCCTTCTCTTGTCTTATTGCCTAGCAAATACTTCCAATACAATATTGAATAGAAGTGGTGACAGTGGGCATTCTTCTCTGGTCTCTTTTCACAAGGAAAATGTTTTTGTCTTTTTGCATTGAAAATTATGTTGTCTCTTGATTTTGCATTTATACTTCTTACTACGTTGAGGACATTCCCTTCTATTTCAACTTTGCTGAGTGTCTTTATCAGGAAAGTGTTGTCAAAAGGGTGTTGTCAAATGCCTTTTCTGCATCAATTGCTAAGATCATATGGTTCTTATTATTTGCTTTGTTGTGGTGGTGAATTACATTGGTTGTTTTTCTTATGTTGAAACAGCTGGAATACCTGTTATTAATCTCACTTAGGATGAACTTGTTTTTGATGTGGTTTTGGATTCTATTGTCTAGGATTTTGTTAAGGATTTTTGCATCTTTTTCATGAGAGATAAATCCCTGTACACATAAAAAAACATTTTCTGACATAGTAAAAAGAAAAACTACTTACTGGGGGAGAAATATTTGGCAATCATTTCAGACAAGGGTATCATATCAAATGTTTCTAGAATTCTGTAGGGCCTCTGCAAGAAAAAGAGTGATAACACAATTACAAAATGGGTAAAAGACATAGAAAGACTGCACAGAGGAAGATATTTGAATGGCCAACAGATACATTCAAAATCACTGGCAATAAGAGATGCAAATCAAAACCACAAGAAGTTACCATTTCATTCCAGTAGCAGTGGCAAAGTTTAACAGGACAGCAAGTAATAAATGTTGGAGAGGATGTGGATAGATAGGAACTCTTATACACTGTTGGTGGGATTGTGAAATGGTGCAACCACTCTGGCAAGCAGTTTGGCATTTCCTCAAAAAGCTGAACATAGAAATTCCATATGACCGAGCTATTTCACTACTTGGAATATACCCCAAGAAAATTAGAATGGAGGCACAAACTGAGAATTGTACACCAGTGTTCATAACATCATTAGTCACTACCACATAAACATGGAAACAGCCCAAATGTCCAACCCCTATTGAATGGATTGAGAAATTATGGTACATTCACATAATGGAATATTGTGCAGCATGCAAGAGCAATGATTTTTTTAAATCACTACCTAACTTGGTAGGGACAGGAGAGCATTATTTCTAAGTGAACTAACTCAGTTCCATAAGGACAATTATACAAGACCATTATTGTAGAAATAAATAACTAGTAAAAAATATATATGGTTCTAAGGGGTAGGGGGAGGACAGGGGTAAGAATAGGGGGGTAATCATAGGATTGCAATTTGATGGGTGGGGGGAGGAGCAGGTAGAGGAAATGGGAAAGATCTGGTTTGTAAAACAATGTTTACAAACTTTGTTAAGTAAACCAGTTTAAAATTACAATTTTACTTAAAGAAAAAAAAAAAAACATACAACAAAATATCAGGAGAGCCATGCTGCCTCCACATTCTCTAGCACAGAATCTCCTTCCTCCTTTGGCTTCTGGTAGCCTCATACATTTCTTGACTCATGACAGCAGAGCTCCAGTATCTGCTTCTGTTTTCATTATCTTTCCTCAGTGTCTGTTTATGGGTTTGTACCTAAGGTTGATGATGTCTTAGCTGAGACTCTGAACTTTCTGAGAGAAGGCCATTTCCACCTCTAAAGCCTCATCTCTAGAATGTTTTCCTTTCCTTGTCTCAAGAATCCTCAGCCAGTCTGCTATAGTCTGAGATCCTCAACAGCCTTTCCTAGTCTCTATGGCTGGAGTGCTTATCGCTCTCACAGAAGTCTTCTTGCATCTCTCTTTGCTTCAGTCAAAGCATTGTCAAGCATTTCTATTCAATATTGTACAATACACACACTCACATATATCGTATCCCTTTCCCCATTTCCATTTTTTCTACTAGCTAACTTACTAAATATTTTACTTAATCTTTTTATTGTCCCTTTCCCCTGCTAGAATATCAATTCCATCAGAGAAATTTCATGCAAAGTGAGTATATACTCAAATAGTGCCCCTTAGTAAATATAAAATAGCACTGGATTTGAAAGAAAATACAAGCAGAAAAGTAACAGAGTTTGCATGATCCCCTTCACCACATTAGTTTACAGAAAGGCATAAACAGGTGGATGGACTGCTTTGTAAAGGGACACTTTTATTGACATTTAACAAACTTTATGTTTCCAACTATGCTGCCCTGGATGTAATCACTAAATTGTGCCAAGGAATCTGGAGGACAGCCAGCTGGCCAACTGACTAGAATAGATTGA
>NW_006399752.1:4498817-4499855 GCF_000299155.1 Elephantulus edwardii | reverse complement strand
CACAATGACTAAGGATAAAAGAAAAATAATATCTTTGAGTTGTAATGCTGGAGAAGACTATTGATCACACCATGGACTGCCAAGAGAACAAACAGATGTGTCTTGGAGAGAGGGTGAAAACAAGCTGCTCCTTGGAGGAAAGAATTTTGAATCTCCACCTCACATACTTTGGGCATGTTGCCAAGGAAGGACCAGTCCTTAGAGAAGGACATCATGCTTAGAAGGGTGGAGGAACAGCATTGGAGAGGGAGACCTGGATGAGAAGGACTGACACAACTGACGTAATGGGAGTGTGTCAGAGACAGACTAGCACACAGAATAGGGCACAGTTCAGAGCTATTGTGCACAGGGTCATTATGAGTCACAGGCAACTCTACAGCACATAATGACAACAATCCTTGGCACTTCTTGGGCTGAAATAGCGGAAAGACATTTCAACCCTTGAGTTGTGTAATAGCAACCAACTCAACTCCTATTCAAATGACCCTTGACCAACATACTGAAACCTTGCCCAATGCTGTTCTACCCTTACAAGCTCTGCTGTGCCTAAATCAATTGTTGGAGTCTGTGTCAATCCATCTCATTCAGGTTATTCCTCTCCTTTTCTGATACTCCGTCTTTCCAAACATTTTGTCCCCTTCAAAGGATTGGCCCCTCCTAAGAATATGACCAAAGAATTTGAGACAAAATCTCAGTATCTTTGATTCTAAGAATGACTCTGCACTTCTTCCAAGATAGATTTAACATCATAGATGTTAGAATTCACAACAAATTGTTAGGTACCCTCAAGGCAAGTACAACTCATAGCAACCCTACCTACGAACAACAGACATAAACCCTGTCCTATCTTGTATCATCCTCATCATCTCTGACATCCTCAAGCCCATTGCCACAATCACTGTTTCAATCCATATCATTTAGGGTCTTCTTTGCTGACTGTTCACTTTTTTGAACATAATGTTTCTTTCCAAAGGGTAGTATCTCCTAACAATAGGCCTAGATTATGTGAGAGGAAACCTCGCCACCTTTGCCGTTAAA
>NW_006399752.1:4488239-4498717 GCF_000299155.1 Elephantulus edwardii | reverse complement strand
ACAGTTTTAGTTTGCTTAGCTCCACAGTCAACACTCTTGGTACCAGAAGCCAGGAAATCAAGATACAAATTGTATTGGGAAAGTCAGCTGCCAGGGACTTCTCCAAAGTACTGAAGAGCAATAACATCAGGGTGAAGACTAAGGTACATCTGAAACAGGCTATCGTATTTGCAATTGCATATTCTGCATTGGAGAGCTGGACAGTGACTAGGGATGATAGAAAGAGAATTGATGCCTTTGAGCTGTGGTGCTGGAGAAGAGTATTGAATATACTATGGATTGTTAGGAGAACAAACAGGTTTGTCCTGGAGAGGGTGAAGCCGGGCTGCTCCTTGAAGTTAAGGATTCTGAAGCTTAATCTGACATACTTTGGGCATTTTGCAAAGATGGACCAATCCTTGGAGAGGGACATCATGTCTGGAAGAGTGGAGAGACAGGGCAAGAGAAGAAGGCCCTGAATGAGATGGCTTGATTCAGTGATTGGGAGTAGGTGTGTCAGAGACAATGAGTTCAGCACAGCACAGAGCAGGGTTTAGGGCTCTTGTACGTAGGGTTACTCTGAGTCACAAGGGACTTGATGGCACATAACAACAACAACAACCCCTTGTTTCAAAATGCTTCTTTCTTTCATTTTTAAATATAATATGAACATATCACACTAAAATGCTATTGCCTGCTTGCTGCACCTTCAGAATGGATTACATATGATAGGCTGTTGAGTTGCTAGTCTCTCCTCTTACATCCTATGAATCTGTGTGACCTTGCACAACCACATTTATACTCATATTATGCCATTACTTTAGAGGGAGGTTCTCTTTGCCTTCTCATTATCTCTGAGGCATCCTTCCGCGATGGGAGAGATGCCACTCATCTCTTCCTGACCCTCATCAAGTTTTCATCCAGCAGATCTCTTGGACATCTGTCTCCTCATTACATTTTTTTATACATTTTTACATTTCATGATAGATCCATTTTTATATTGCATAGTTTTAATCTTTCCTCTCCTCTTATGTCAAATTATCTCTTCATTATCTTACATATGTCCTTCCACAATATACTTTCAAACAGTTCATCACCCCCTTACTTAGTTTCTCTTGTTGACCTTCTTAAATATTTGATCTTCTCTTTTTATTGTAACAATTCAGTTAATAAGTGGAATGTATTTTTTATCAGATGAGCATGTTGCCACAGCCACCACTGATGAAAACTATATACGGTTTATTCACAAACTGAATGGAGAAATAGAGTTAAAACATTACATCAACAGCATTTTTTTTTATTTTAATGAACATTTACAGAGATTTTGGGTTTCCATTCATTCATTGTTGCACTTTTCTCCTGCCTAACCTCTCCCCCAGTTTGCTCTTCTCTTTGAAAAGTAAAAGAAAAATTCCTTCATTGTTATATAATGCCCCCCCATCCCCACCCCGAGTACACTCCACTATGCAACCTTCATTCTGGACTCTTGTGATAACCATAATACCCTATCATACATCACTTTAAAACTGTTCTCTCCCTCATCTGTTTCAAAGCAGTATACATAATTTTTGCAACTTTTCTCAGTCTCATCCCAACCTTGATGTCAGTCCCGTTCTACAACAGTGGCACTATGCAGTATTTGTTCTTTTAACTTTATATTTTGTAGCCTTTTCAATCATAAACTCATTTAGGTAATATATCCTGACTTTTGGGAAAACAGAGAAGAGGAGAGGCCTGTCTAAAGTGAGCTAAAACCTTTTCATTTTATTTTCAGGGTACTTCACTCCTCACACATTTCTCTCTTTGCTCTTTCTTTCTTGTTCTTGCTCACTTTCTCTCCTCTGTATAGTGGTTACTTCAGAAATGTTGATTAGAATACTCAGTGTGTGAGACTTAATAAAGACTCAAAGCTCTTGGGAAGCAGACACACTTTCACGCTGTTGTTACTTGTGACTATTGAGTCAGTTCTATTGATGGCTGCTGAGTCAGTAACCACTGGGTCAGTTCTACTGATAACTGTTGACCCTTGGTAATCCCATGTTTGCAGAGGAGAATTGCTCTCTAGTGTTTTCAAGTTTAAAAAGTCAATTAACAGGTCTAACTTTTGAAGCACTTCTGGGTAGATATTTTTAACCACCAACCGTCAAGTGTCGCATAGTCCATATTATCTTGCATTGCTAACCAAAGGCTATATATCTCCAGTATCTGCAAAGGAGAATGTACCTTTGTTGAAATGTACAGCCTGGAGAACCTGATGGATGGTCCCTATGAGTTGGAACCAGTTCAACAGCAGAAAGCAATTAATAGAGTCCTAAACATTGTTATGTGTTGTCTAGTCATAACTAACTCGTAGCTAACCTTCTAGAGTTTTTGTTTTCAGAGGCTGTAAAGTACCGAGGAGGAGATCACCCATATTTCTTCTCTGATAGACTCCTAGAGTGTTCCTAAAAGCAAGTTAGTGAGACATTGTATCACATGCAATCAGAGGAAATCAGTGTCTGCAAAAGGATATCATGCTTGGAAAAGTGGAAGGTCAGTAAAGAAGGTACTCAGTGAGATACATTGACATGGAGACTGCAATAATGGGCTTAAAGATGGCAGGAGTGTGAGAAAGGTGCAGGTTTGGACAGTTTCATCCTGTTGTACATAGGATTTCTAGGAGTCACAGCCCATTCTATGTTATCTAACAATAGGAACCATACTAACTGCTGAAACTGAGGGTGACCTGAAGCGCATGGTAGAGAAGGTCAAGTACTGCAGGTTTGTCCTAGAGAGGGTTAGGGTTAGGTGCTAGAGAAGAGTATTGAATCTACTATGGACTTCTAAGAGAACGAACAGGTTGATCTCACACACGGTTAAACCAGGCTGCTCCTTGGAGTCAAGGATCATGAAGCTTCGTCTGACATACTTTGGACATGTTGCAAGGAGGGACCAGTCCTTGGAGAGGGACATCATGCTTGGGAGTATGGAGGAACAGTACAAGATAAGAAGACCCTGAATGAGATTAATTGACTCGGTGACTGGGGTAATGGGAGTAGGTGTGTCAGAGATGACAAAGTTGGCCTAGGATAGAGCAGGGTTCAGAGCTGTTGTACATAGGATCACTATGAGTTGCAAGCAACTTAACAACACATGACAACAATTCAAAGTAAAGTTATGACACTAATTGCCATTTCATCTAAGTAGCGACCTTTGAGTAGTATTACTCCATTGGATTTCTAAGACCTACACTTGGACCAGGAAATAGTCCTCAGAACAGAGCAAAGAAGTACTGCATGGTTCAAAATCAGAAAGAGAATGCATCGGGGATGTTTCCTGTCTCCATACCTTTTTAATCAATATGCAGAACAGATCATTTGGGAGGCTGGGCTTTATGAGGAAGAATGTTGCATCAGGACTGGAGGAACACCTATCAACAACCTGCATTATGCAGATGACACAACCCTGCTTGTTGAAACTGAGGAGAATCTGAAGCACTTGCTGCAGAAAGTCAACAACTCTAGTCTTCAATATGTATTGAAGCTTAACATCAAGAAGATAAATATTCTCACCACTGGCCCAATTAACAGCTTCATGATGGATGGAGAAGAGATTGAGGCTCTTAATAGTAACAGATTTCTCAGTTTCACAACCAACCACCAGCAGTCTGGAAAACAAAAGACAAATTGCATTAGGTAAATCTGCTTTCAGGGACCTTTCCAGAGTGCTGAGAAGCAAAGATATCAGGCCAGAGACTCAGGTGCACCTGATCCAGTCCATGCTCTTTGCAGTTACTTGCTATGCATCAGAGAGCTGGACGATGAAGATGACAGAAGAATCGAAGCCTTTGAGTTGTTGTCTTCCAAGAAAACAAATAGGTCTTTTTTGGAGAGGATGAAGCCAATTTTCTCCTTGGAGGCTAAGAATTTGAAGTTCCATCTCACATACTTTGCAGTGTGGCCAGAAGGGACCGATCCTTGTAGAAGAACATCATACTCAGAAGGATGGAGGGACAGAGCAGGAGAGGAAGATCCCAGATTAGATGGATTTGACTGTAACTAGGGCAATGGGGAGTAGGTGTGTCAGAGTCAGTGAGACTAGCACAGGACAGGGCAGGCTTCAGAGCAGTTGTACATGGGGTCACTATGAGTCGCAGGTGACTCAACAACACATAACAAGTCTATGAAAATTGGTCCCTTTCCATTGTTTATAGATCTGAACCACTGACATTGTGATTAGTTGCCAGATACTTAATCCATGCCCCCAATTTGCCTAGTGGGTAGGGTGTTTTGCTAGTAACCCAAAGGTGCTGCATAGGAGAAAGATGGTTGGTCTCCCCACCTATGTGGTTTACAGACTCTAGAAACATATGAGTCAGTCTCTACACTATTTCAGTGAGTTTGAGTTACCAGGATTTACAAGTATAGTGGAACGTACTCATAGCTGACCCTTCATCATAGATGTATATTTTTGTGGCATCAAAATCATGGCAAAAATTCTTTAATATCACTTCTGTTCATCATGAATTTCAAAATGTTAGTTGTGAAGTCTGCTGTTGGGTCTTCTAATTTATTAAGCTAATAAAAAGATGTATTATTATCTATTATGTATTAGTATGCTATTATTTTTAAATTATTTTATCACCATAATTCTCTAAAATGTCTTTTCTTTATATGCCCTTGCATTTAATTTTATTTAAAAATATTTTCAAAAGAGATACGTAAGCTGCTTCACACTTTTAAAAGGGTACCTGGAATGAAAAGGGTTAAGAATTCCTGTTTTAAAAGGCATCTTTATGTAACTCAAGTTCTGGGAGAAGGAGAAATCCCTTGTATTATTACTTCTCCTTGCTGTAAGAAATCTTTATTTCAACTTTTGCTTTGACTAGTTAACTATCTGTTTCTGTATTTTTCATACTGCTTTAAGTCAATACCTCTGAGTCTTCCCAGACAGTTTTTATCACTTGAAAGTTGACTGTAATGGTTTCTTTTATTTCATTTACCCTGGAGTCAAAACAAGCAGAAGGAAATCAGGTTGAAAGGAGTAAAGCATACTAAGAAATATTCCTTCAATTAAATGTTAATGCAAAAATGTATTTATTCCCTCGATTTGTATGACTTTAAAGAAAAAAATTCAGTCTATTGAATAGATTTATCGCAGGATGCCTACATGCTTGAAACTTGTTGGCCCAACCTTTAACAAAGTTCCACCAGGAATAAAATGAAAATATGCAGTTTTCCATTTAACCAGCCGCCAGATAATATTTGTAATACGTAAAGAAATAATGTGTAGACTCTTCAGATGGAAGCTACTACATGTGTACATGAACATCCTCATTATTTTCATAAATATTTGGATATTCAGATCTCTCCTAAACATTTAACCCTCTTTTCAAAAGACCAGTGCATAGGAAAGTGCAATCAAAGCATGTTGCAATTGAAATACCTGTTCCTTTCTGGGAGAGGGAATAGTCTTAGTGAATAGGTTGCTGAAATTCCAGTGCCTTTATCAAATGAAACCCTGTCCAGTTTGTCCAACAATATTTAAAGCTTCCCTTAGTGATTTCCCTGCATTTACAGAGAGACTTCAACAATCAGGAAGGAAATGTGTGTTTTGCTATTTCTTGGCTCCGTTCAGTGTCTGGTTTTATCAAGCTGCTGCACAGCGCTTCTGTCCTGAAAGACGACTGTGTGACTTGGATACCATTTCAGAGAGTCACACTGGATCCTCTTATGTCTCGCCAATTAAATTATCTTCTCCTGCCGTTATCACAGCCAAAGAGGTTCAGGCTGAGATAAGGTCACACTCTCTTAAGTTGTTCTTTGAAATGTTGTTGACGTCCTGATGGAGAATACAAGCCTGTACCAGCACGAGCTCCTAGTCTTCCCTACCCTCAATGGTGGATTACTGACTATATTTGAAGCAGTTCATCCTGGGGTGTACCAACCTCCAAATCCCTATAAACTGAAGAGTTCCTCTTTAATCTTATTAAACTAATTTATAGCACTACCCAAACCCTGGTAAATGTAAGGTTCCACAATCACTTGCTGATGGATAATAGATTACGGAAGCTAAAAGGGTGTTCTGAAGTCAATTTGAGTAAACAATTTGCTATTTTGCAATCTTTGTTTGCTTCAGATCTTTTTTTTATTTTCTCATCAGAAACGTTAATAAGGCAAAAGCTAAGAAAAGACATGCTTATTTTCAAGCACATCCAAGATATAGTAATTAAGTCTTTAATTGACGTTATAGTAGCATCAAAGTATTAACTTATCATGAAAACGTACAGCAGCAACTCTAAGCTCTGGACTTGCAAGAGAATATAGGGCCTTCTCTAAAACACTTGTTAAAAGAGCCTCTCAGGGCTACTGAGTACGTCAAAATGAATTTTACTTTTGTTGCTCAAAATTGCCTCATAAGAATAGAAAGAAGGACAAGAAGTCTTGAGAGTGAGGTACTCAATCCTTCTCACAAACACACTTACGTTTCTGACCTACTCATTCTCAACCACTTGTCCCTCCCACGTACTCTTTCCCTAGGCCTGTGACCAAAGATACTACTGTGTATGGTATGTATTAACATCATGAGTTTCCGCTTCGATTGGAAGATTCCTTCTGATGGCTTCAATTTCCCTACTCCTTAAAGGTGAATTCCTTTTCCAGAAGGCATTGCTCATCCTGTGAGACCATCAGAACACAGCTAATGCTGAGTATGCTGTCAATGCTTAGATATTTGCATATAAATTTTTTACATTGAAGAATATTGTTGTTAACGCCTGCATCTCATAGTGACACTATGAGCAATAGCTCTGAAGTCTGTTCTGTTCTGAGCCAGTCTTACTGACTCTGACACACTTACCCCCACTGCCCCAGTTACTGTGACAAGCCATCTCATGCAGGGTCTTCCTGCCCTGCTCTGTCCCTCTGTCCTTCTGAGCATGGATCTCCAAGGATCAGTTCCTTCTGGCCACATGCCAAAGTATGTGAGACAGAGCGTCCAATTCCTAGCCTCTAAGGGGAAACTTTGTTTAAAATCCTCTGCCAGGTAGACTTGTTTTCTTCGCAGTCCATGGTATGTTCAAGATATTAACATGATAAAAGATATGCTAGAGATGTAGCCTATATCCTTTCCCAGATTGACTCTTAAACCAAAGAACCTTTTACCAGAGGGAGGAATTAACAAAATAGATTCAAAGTAATTAAAAATAGAGATGAGTAAGAAGCTTTGCTCATCTTTGAGTATTTTCCTTCCTCCTCCTCCTCCTCCTTCTCCTTCTCCTTCTTCTTCTTCCTTCTCTCTCTGTCTCTTTCCATTCTCTTCTCTCTCCTCTCTGTGTATCTCCTCTCTGTCTCTCCAAGGCTTCTCTTTCTACCTAGTCCTCAAGTCCCATCCTTCTTCCTGCTCTTATTTCCCCTGCCTATTCTATCCACATTCTGTTATTCTAACCAATTAAACACTTTCATGAGGCATTTGCAATTCAAGGATAGAATTCTAGTTTTCCATGTGGGAGATTCGGATTCAATTCCCATCCAGTGTACATCATACACAGCCATAACCTTTCTATTAGTGGAGGCTTTTAATGTTCCTGTGATGTTGAATAGATTACAATGGGGTTTCCAAACTGAAACTGACTAGGGAGAAAAACCCAGCATTTTTCTTCCAAAGACCTAACAATGAAAACATGGTGAATCACTGTGGTCTGATCTGTAACTGATCATAAAGATGGTTCAAGACTGGGTGGCATTTTGATCTGTATGTATCCAGTTGATCTGGGGAAACAGGAGGGTAACAAGAAAAGTCAAAGGAACAAGTCTACATGATTATAGGAATTAGGAAAGTAGATAAAGAAAAGACAATGAATGTGCTTACACACATTCACACATTCTAGTATTCTGGCTTCCATAAGCTTATTGGTATATACTTAACTAAGCATTTGTTGACATATAAAAAATTATGAGAAACAAGTTCTAAGCTAAAAGGTATTGTCTAAAAATATAAGGGGTATTGTTTTAACATCTTAAAAAAACCATAGAACTAAGATATTTTTAAGAATACAGAATAAAACTGGATGAAATTGGGTTATAGGCATACATAAGGAGTTACCTAAGGGAACAGAGACCTAAAATGGTGATTTAGAAAAGGGAACAACATTCAAACCAGAGGCCAGAGAGAGCATACACACGTGCCAGCATCTCATAAAATATCTCGGCCCCATATCTCAGATTCCCTTGCACCTGAGTCCATCTTGAAGTTGTACGCATGCACCCAGCAAGAAGGAGAGTCATCCAACCAAAGCTGTAATCATCACACCTCCAATTACTCCTACACTGCTAGAAACAACCATCCCCTTGAGGACAAATCCTAGAAAAGCTTTCAGAATTTCCTGCTCAGAGAGGTTCCTCCCAAGTCCTGCATATTCAATTCCTGCAGGATTCTCTAATAAACCTGTATCTTTCCTTCTACAAAGCTGTGGAACTTTCTAGTCAATTGCTAGACCAGGTAGATAGCAATAGAATCATCATGAGTTATGGGCCAATTAATTGCATTAGTTTTAAAAATTACTTCTCTCACAAAACTTTTATAATGGTATGGATAACAAGTTAGAGTTAACATTGAGAAGAATGAGAATCCTGGGGCACTTAACTGTGCTCAGGCAACACCTATAGATAGACCAGGGACAGAGCAAGGAAATATTGCATGGGTTAGATTGAAACTGTCAACAACTTCATGTTACTTGGGTCCACAGTTAACACATATAGTACCAGAAGTCAGGAAACATGTATTGCACTGGGAAAGATTGCACTTGGGGACCTCACCAAATAATTAAGGAGTAATGATGTCAGTTTAAGAATTTAGGTGCATCTGATTCAGGCCATGGTCTTTTCAGTCATTTTCTATGCATCTGAGAGCTGGACAATGAATAAGGATGACAGAAGAAGAAATGATGCCTTTAAGTTGTGGTGTTAGAAAAGAGCATTGAACATCTCATGGAATGCCAAAAGAATAAACAAATATGTCTTAGAGAGGGTACAGCCTGAGTGCGCTTTGGAGCCAAAGGTGGTGAGAGTTCTTCACATAGGTCAGGCATGTTTCTAGGAGGGGCTATTCCTTGGAGAGGGACATGACATTTGTAAGAGTGGAAGTTCTGCAAAAAAGAGGCAGACCCTCGACCAGGTGGATTGACACAGTGACTACTGTAAAGGGATCTAGTGTGTCAGGAAGTGTGAGGATGGCGCAGGATATGACAGGGCTCAGGTCTGTTGTTCATAGGGTCGCTATGGGTTCTCTCAGCTCAACAGCACCTCACAACAGCAACAGCAGCATCTAAGTTTTCAAAAGAACTATGATGGTAGAATGGTTAAGTTCTCAACTACTAACCCAAAATCTGGCAGTTCAAAGTCATTCAATTGTTCTACACTGGAAGTCCTAGAAACTAGAAATATGCTTTCATAAAGATTACTGCCATGAAAATTGTTATGAGGCAGTTCTGATAGCATATAATAATAATATAGGTTGTAATATTCATTTTAGTAGATAAAAAGAAGTTAGGAGAAACTTCAATTGTACTCAGATATGTTTAATAAAGTACATTGGCAATTTCTTACACAACTGAGTGTTTATGACATTCTAAGTAACTCTGGTTCAGGGGGTGTGGCCCCTCTAGATCCAGGTTCTGGCTCAGACAGGTGGGAATTCTTCAAGAAGTTTAATTTCAACAGTGAAAATGAGACCAGATGCTGACAGTGGAGCAGATCATCAATTACTCATGTGCATGTTCAAATTGAT
Organism: Elephantulus edwardii; assembly: GCF_000299155.1. Lineage (NCBI taxonomy): Eukaryota > Metazoa > Chordata > Mammalia > Macroscelidea > Macroscelididae > Elephantulus > Elephantulus edwardii. Next base: position 4,488,973 of record NW_006399752.1, on the reverse strand, counting down.
GCTGAAGAAAATTAAAACAAATTCACAAGAACCAAAATATGATTTTTAGTATATCCCACCTGAATTTAATAACTCTATCAAGCAAGAGTGGGTTTGACACAATGAACACTAATAATTAAACAACAAATGATTTATGGGATAACATCAAGGATATCATCCATGAAGAAAGCACAAGGTTATTACAAAGACAAAGAAAAAAAGAAAAGAACAAAATTAATATCAGAAGAGATTCTGAAAATTGCACTAGAAGATCAAGAAGCCAAAATTAAGAGAAATGGCGAAGTAAAAAAGATTAATGGAAAATTTCAAAGGAAAGGTTAAGAAGGTAAAGCATTGTAACAGAATGCTCAGACAGATGAAGTTAGAGAGTAAAATAGGGAAGCATTTAGAGATGCATCAGACCTTTTCGATCTATATGTGGAACACAGATCATTCGAGGCTGAACTTTATGACTAGAAATGTGGCATCAAGATCGGAGGAAGATTCATCAACAATCTGAACTGTGCAGATGACACAACTTTGCTAGCCCAAACTGAAGAGGACCTGAAGTATTTTCTGCAGAAAGTCAAGGCGTGTGGTCTTCAATATGGACTGAAACACTAAGAAAACAAAGATTCTCACCACAGGACCAATTGGTAGCACCGGTAGCACCAATATAGATGAAGAAGAGATTGAAATTGTGCACAATTTCAGCTTGCTTGGTTACACAATCAATACTCTTGGCACCAGTAGTA
>NW_006399752.1:4470373-4486806 GCF_000299155.1 Elephantulus edwardii | reverse complement strand
TGACAGCAAACTTTTCCTATGCAGTTTGTCTTTTAATTTCTTGATTGCTAATGCCAAAGTTGTTGATTGTGGATCCAAGTAAGGTGAAATCATTGACAATTGCGATTTTTTCATCATCTATCATGATATATAAATGTTGTTATTGTTGTTGTTGCTGGGTGCCATCGTGTTGAATACGACTCATAGAAACCCAATGAACAAAAGATCTGAACCCTATTCTATCCTGTGTCATCTTCACGCTTCCTGAAACACAACAGTCCATTGTGGCAATCACCATATCAATTCACCTAGTTGAGGGTCTTCCTCTCCTTTGCCAACCCTCCACCTTTCCCAGCGTCATGTCCTTCTCCAAGGAATACACCTTCCTAACAACATTCCCAAGGTATGTAAGACAAAGCCTCATCATTTTTGCCTCCATAGAGCACTCTGGCTGCACCCTCTCCAAGACATATCTGTTCATTCTCTTGGCCATCTGTGAGATGTTCATACTCTTCTCCAACACCAAAGCTCAAAGGCATCGATTCTTTTTCTGTCATCCTTATTCATTGTCCAGCACTCAGATGCATAGCAGGTAATCAGAAAGACCATGGCCTGAATCAGATTCACCTTAGTCCTCAAACTAACATCACAACTCCTCAATAATTTGGAGAGTTCCCTAACTACAGATTTTCCCAGTACAGTGAATCTTCTTAATTCCTAATTGCTGGTAGCAAGGGTGTTAACTGTGAATCAAAGCAAGATGAAGCTGTTAACAGTTTCTGATTTCTGTTAACAATCAGCTGTGGGTTGGAAGCCTCTTATTTAAGCAATCAGGACTTGGTGGGAGGGCCTTTGTACATAAAGTTGGTTGAGTACTGCCTGAGGGTGAGTTTCCAGCTTAGAGCAGTTGGATTCTGGAGGGTAAGTGGTTTTTTTTATTTACCTGAAAGCTGGATATAAACTGTTAGGGAGGGTTTTTTGGTTTTTGTTTGTTTGTTTGTTTATTTTTATTTTGTTAACAACCAAGTGTAACCTGGTTGGTTGTTTCTGATGTATAGAACAGTTACCATATTGAGGATCATGGCCACATGGGCACACAATATTAATCATGACATTGGCCCTCCTCATTTTTAATATGTATCTAAATGTAAACGGGGCTGCTCCTTGGAGGCAAGGACTCTGGGGTTTTGTCTGACATATTTTGGACATGTTGTCAGGAGACACAGGTCCTTGGAGATGGACATCGTGCTTGGGAGGGTGGGGGACAGCAAAGGAGAGGAAGACCCTCTATGCAGTAGATTGATTCAGTGACTGGGATGATGAGGATAGGTGTGTCTGAGACAATGAGATTGGATAGGGATAGAGCAGGGTTTAGGGCTGTGGTACATAGGGTCGCTATGAGTCGCAAGTGACTCGATGGCACCTAACAGCATCAACAACATCTAAATGTCTAGCTTGCTTCATTTTTCATTTACTAGCAGAATGTCTTTTATAATTTGTAGATATGCTGGAACAATTTTTCTCAACAACTTTCATTTAGTAACTTGTTTTGTAGAAAAAAAAATCCCAGATGCAACAGATTTAATTGTATCACCTCAATAATATGAATTGACATCTTAGCCATAAACTTATGATGTAAGCATATGTTGAATCTTTTGTCAGTGATTAAGGTAATTTGCTTCTGCATAATTCAATTTAATCTAGATCATACTAGTGTAAAATGGATTTATGGGAACATTAGTGGCCTAGTGGTAAGGAGGTGCATTATCAACTCAAAGACACAAGGTTTGGATCCCCAGTAGCTCCAGGGGAGAATAATGGGCAATCAACTCCCTTTGTTGTTGTTATTATTATGTATCCTCTAGTTGCCTCTCTGAAAAACAAGACAAAAAAAAAATCTTTATCTGGTACCATTTTTTATTTCCAGCTCATAACACTATGTAGAGCGCATAGTAGATTTTGAAGAGAGAATTACTCTACGGACTATTTTACATCAAACTTGGTGATGAAGTTTTATATTGCATCATTAGAACTATAGTCACAGTAATCCTTGAAAGATCATGGAAAGCAATGTAAGCAGAATATTTGCTCTCATTTTGCATATAGAAAAAAAGCCAAAACATTTAAAACAAGAATAACCACTTAGATTCAAGTTATTATCTTAAGATATCAAGGATATACATCAATATAATTTTAGATGGTGTGTTACCTGAGTGTGTGACAGCATTAAGAAAGTAGGATGGAATTAATGAACCCTTTATTAAGGTTCTCTTACCATCCCTATTGCAAAAGAATGAGTGTACAGGCTTTACATTTCTGTCAGAGTGGAGAAATAATGAATCTTCCCCCTGAGAGTGTTGAAAAGCCATCTCAGCTAAGTTCTTTCCTCTACAGCAAGACATCAATCTAATCTGTCATCTCAGCAGCACTCACTGACCATCCTGTGTAACATCCTTCTGTCTGAGAATTTTGAGAGCCCAGACTTCTTTCACTATCAAAAAAGTAAAGAACCAGAGGGTTCTAATGCTGCAATCCTGTTAAACTAAACAGGTAATATTATACCCTTCAGTATAACATATTTGTGTTAAATATACTCATCAATCACCAAATCTACCTTCTGAAACATTCCCTAAATGTGTTATTTCATTACTCATACTTCAAAATTGTGCTACCTAGGTAAAACCCATCTGTTTGACTTTTCTCTACTTTGTCTTCAAGATTCTAATAATTTGCAGCTTACATAAATTTTGTTTAAAATTTATCTTCTTGGTTCCTGGGTTGTATCTTTCTAGAGATAGAAATATTGATGAAAATGTCATTTAAATACCCATTTTATAGCATCGCATTTAAGAACATATTTTGGGTCATTACAGTCATTAGAATTCACTCACCCTTTCTAAAATATTTCATTCTAGTCATAACATATTTTCATATCTTCCACTTGTCCAAAGTGAACAATGCATAGTCATATGTTGCTTTCTTTCTTTAAGCTATAGTTTCAAAGCAAAATGTCTAGCATTTATAATCAGCTGCTTCATTTGATTCAAATAGGTTTTAAACCCTAGGCATTCATTTGGTGAGCTGTGAGCAGCCCGAGGTTTTGTTAGCTGTACAACATAAAGAAACTATTTTTCTTATCCTGATCCTCTAACTGTCTGGCAAAGGTGACATACAGTTAGACATAATGATAAGAAAGGCTACCGCTGCCCTAGGCAGTCAGATCCCAGGGCCAGATGATGAAACCATTCTGGACCATTCCCTAAAGACAAAGGAGGGGGGAAGGATGGGGAGAGCTTCGAATGCTAAGTGCTGAATAAAAAACCAAACAAACAAACACACAAAATATCTGCCAACAGCCCACCCCCTTGCCTCTATAGTTCTATTAATAAAGAATGAAGACAGGGAAGAGTAAGGTTTCAAAGGTCTGTTTACTGGAAATTGTTTTTGTTTCATTTGTTTTGTCTGTAAATTAGCTGAACTCTGAAAGATTGTTAAAAGGGATTAGGATTTTTCATGTTTCCCCATTATGAGGGAGTTATTTTTTCCCCCTTTGTTTCAATAAGCACACCTGAAAGACACACAGTCAAATTACTGATTCTTCTTATTTGCTAATTCAGCCACATGAAACAATAAAGAAACTGAAGTATGTGTAAGACAGTTAAATTGGTTAGGTTAATTGCAAGTGGTTAATGGTTTAGGTAGCAACATCAAGAGACCTCTTTGCTTTTAAAAATCAAACCCTTTAGCCCAAACCTAACCTGAACATTGAGAACTTGGTTAGATCATTTTAGGTCCCTGTAGAAGATGATTGTCTGTATTAATATCTTTGTTTTAGGGAGGAGATTGTAGAAGAATGAAGAATAATATGTGTTGGATTATGCCTCACATTCTTCTGGAAACTCAGGAGTTAACTTCTTTTCCCTGGATTTTCTCCAACTGGTTGAAAGCAGGTAGCAGCCCTCTCTAGAGACAGATCCTGTCAGCACTTCAATAGCTCCCTCAAATGAGAGCAGTCAGCTTCAATAGGGGTTAGAGAAAATAGAGTACATATTTGCTTTAACAGGAGAAGGGGGAAACATTAACAAATTAAATGTGTCCCTTTAAAAATAGGAAACCAACAAGTTTTAAATTTAAAAATGACACTATATCTTGCAACACAACACTGAACATCACCTATCTGTAGGTGCGACTGGAGTCCTTCTTCGGGGCTCAGCTTCTCTCATGCCAGGCAGTCTTCCCCTTGGGATTTGACTGTTCCCTGCTTATTGGTCTCCATTATCACACTCAAACTCCTTTTAGTGTTCCTGAGAAAGAAAGTGATAAAACTTCACTCATCTCTTTGCAAAAAGTCTTGCTGTGCATCTATGAGTAACACGCCGAAAAACACCTAAAACCCTGGTCCCATTTCCCTACCAATTTTGACCTCCTGAGGAGAATGAAGAGGGAGTCAGGGTTCTTCAGAGTGAACAATATTTTTTCCTTTAAAATGCTTCTACATTTCATCTATTTCAAGATTTTATTGTGTAATTTGCATATTTTAATTTCCTCTTTCTACTTCCTTTCACTTCCTCCCCACCTTTTGTTTTCTCTTCACTGCCTAAAGTATGACTTCTCTTACTAACTACTCTCTAATTGACTATTTCGCTTCCTATGCTCCAACAGTTTTTAGTCCTCCAAAGGCTTTTAAAAGAATATTTTACCTAAGAGCACTGATTGGCATGTTCTGCGTTAACCCAGGAATTCTCACTGGTTTTTTGACACTCAATTTAGAACCCTCCCCTCACAAAGCACACTGTATTGTTGTTGTTGTTGTTAAATGCCATGAAGTCATAGGCAACTCATAGTGACCTTATGAACTAAAGTTCTTGACACTTGCGTGCATGACTTTCATCCTTGCTCCAGGTTCATAGGGTTTCCGGAGGAAAGCTATTTACAGAATTGGATACCACTCCTGCTTCCAAGCTTGTTTCAACCAGGGAGCAACACAAAACACTGTCCACCATGGGTAACTATTACCGCATTTGACACATCAGTGTCACAGTGTTCAACTTCACAGCAACCACAAGTTATCTCTGTATGGCAAGTGGACACACTAGGGCTATACGACCTAGAAGACTGTTCGAACAAAAACAATGAAAACCAGGCCTTAGGGCTGCGAATTAGAGTCACCTACCTTTGGCTTGGTAGCATTGCTTTCTGTCCACTAGGCCAACTGGTACCTCTCTGTGTTCTTAAGTCATAGGCGACTCATAGTGACTCTGTAAATGAGAGTCCTCGACCCTGTCATGTGTGACTTCCATCCCTATAATTAAAGCAACACACAAAAAAAGTAGAGTTTGCCATCTTAGCACCAAGAGACTCAAGAAGTTGTGAACAAAAAGTAATAAGAAGAAAGCTAGGCAAAGAGGGCTTCCTTTGCCGTCAATCCGTAGCCACAAGTAACTCCGAGTTTTTGTTTTTAAAACTTCTCTGAATCACGGATGACTCCCTGGAAGGTCCTGATTCCATGACCTTCTTGACTCCTCTCCCTGCCCTCTCTCCTCATTTCAACAAGAACGAGCACTAGCATGTGTAGCTTTTGAAGGCACTTTCTTCATCCTAAGGCACAGATACTTGGAAGAACCTACACCTTTGAAGTTGTCCAAAAAGTGTTGTAATATGTTTTGTATAGTTCCGTCTATGTTTCAAAGTTTGAAAAAGGTTAGAGCATAATTGAATGGAATTTTTTTGGGGAAAAGGTGTGAATTTGCACAAAATGGAATACTATGCTGCATTGAAAAACAAGAACTCATGTAATATTGTTCAAAATGGGTGACCGTGGAGGACATTATGCTGAGTGAAATATCTCAGTCCCAAAAGGGCAAATACTGTATGGTGCCACTGTTGTAGAATGAGGCTAACATCAGGGTGGGGGTAAGACTGAGAAAAACTGGATAAATTATGTATACTGCATTGAAGCCGATGAGGGAGAGAACAGTTTAAAGGTAATATATTTTAGGGTATTATGATTATCGTAAGAGTTCGGAATGAGGGTTGCAGAGTGGAGCATACTCAGGGTGAGGGGGTGCAGGGGGATTGTACACCAATGAAGGAGTTTTTCTTTTGCTTTTAAAGAAGAGCGAAATTGGGGTGGGGGTGGGTGGGGAGAAAAGTGCAACAATGAGTGAATGGAAATCCACAATCTCTGTAAATGTTCATTGACATTAATTCAAAAAAGGTGGGAATTTATTAAAGTATCCATAATCCACCAATTCCATTCTGTGTAATATATCCTAAGAAAATAATTTGATAATTGAGTGAACACTTCTGCTTTTAACAGGATATGTATTTAACAGAGACAAGAATTCAGCTGCCTGAAAACAATTGGGAATTTAATAAGATTAAGTGGCAGAATGACAAGTAATTTAAGTTTTTGGTTCTTAGTTTGGAAAGTGGACACAGGTTAATTTTGAAATTAATAAAGCAAAGTGTTCATCTCACAAAGTAAAGGCACTCAACAAAAACTGAGAAGGTGACACTGATGTATAAGTTGGGATATGAAAACACAGAAAGAGTTCAACAGGTGAATAAAATGGTTTCCTTCCATACTGGAGAAGCAGCAGGGGTAAAGGCTGTTAGAGAAGTTGTTAGAAAGAATGATATTTCTAAGCTTCAAGTAGCTAAACATGGACAGGATTCACAATTTAATAGAAATAAAGTCGATGTGGTGTGCAGGAGGCAATTCTTGAAATGGCACATATGCCAGGTGAAAGAGTTTAAATTTTATCCTGAAGGAATGTGAAGGGTTTTTTATAAAGAGGACTGACACAATTGGATTGCATTTTTAGAAAGATCACTCTAGCTGCACTGTGCTGAACGAATTGGCACCTTATTACAGTAAACTCTGCAAGAATAGACAAGAGTTTGGATTAAGCGGTAGCAATGGAGTTGGAAAAGAGAACTGATCTTATGTATGTTTAATGAATAGAAGTGAGCTAGAAATAAGGCAGCAGGTATTATTGTAAATTATAACCTCTGAAATTTGGAATAATTATATGTATGTATGTATGTGTGGGGTCTGTATGTAACAATAACAACAGTAAGTGTGTGTATATATATATAGGGAACTCTGGTGGCCTAGTGGCAAGAAAATGTGCTGCAATCCCAAAGCCATTCAGTTCAAACCCATCAGCTTCTCCATGGAGAAGGTTGAGCAATCTCATTCCATGTGATTTATTGTCTCTGGAGACCAGCAGGAGAGTCAGCCATAGGTCGGTTCCAACTCGACAGCACACAACAACAACAAAACAAATACGTATATGCTGCTGGTGGTGTTAGGTGCCATTGAGTTTAGAATGACTTTATGAACAACAATCTGATCCCTGTCCTGTCCTGTGCCATTCTCATTATTTTTTACATACGTGAACCCATTGCTGCAGTCACTGTGTCAATCCATCTGGCTGAGAAAATTCCTCTCTTTTGTTGACCTTCTACATGTCCAAACATAATTTCCTTCCACAAGGAATAACTTTTCCTAGCAACATGCCCAAAATATGAGACCAAGCTGCTCCTTGAAGGTAAAGACTTTGAAGCTCCATCTTGCTTACTTTGGTCGTGTTTTCAGGAGCAACCAGTCCTTGGAGAAGAACATCATGCTTGGAAGGCTGGAAGGACAAAACAGGAGAAGATGACCCCGGATGAGATGGATTGACACAATGACTAGAGAAATGAGATTAGGTGTGTCAGAGTCAGTGACACTGGCTCAGAATAGGGCAGGGTTCAGTGCTATTATAGATATGGTACCTATGAGTTGCAGGTGACTCAATGGCACATAACAGCAACAACGAAGTCTGAAGCAACTCATAGTTGATCCCTCAGTGGGTTTTCAGAGGCAGTGAATCACATGGTTCTATCTTATATTTTATATTTAAAAGTGTATATAGTATGTATTATATTCACACACTAAGATGAACAAGTAATTAACTTTCAGTTAGTGAGTTAATTCCAACTCACAATGACCCTCCATCATATTTCTAAGGCTATAAATCTTCATGAGAAGTAATTTCCCATCTTTCTTCCTTTGTGCAGCTAGTGAAAAAATACCATTAACCTTTAGATTGACAGTACAACAGATAGCATACTATTCCACCAAAGGGCACTTTTGATTTATGGCAAGAAAAGAAAGAGGTGCAGACATGGGTTGGGCAGTCAAAGCATATATATAAATGATAATTTAAATTATGGTAGTGAAGACAGAATTATGTGAAGTGAGAATATAAGAGAGTCTTTAGGTCAGCAATGGGATTTACACTCATTTAATATCCTGTTAGTAGAAAAACCCAAAAGAGAGTTGTTGTTGTTGTTGTTGTTGTTGTTGTTGTTGTTGTTAGGTGCCATTCGGTAAGTATGACTCATAGTGCCCCATGAACAGAAGATCTGAACCCTGTTCTATCGCACCATCCTCACACTTCAGGAGCCTGTTGCAGCAGTCACCATATCAATCCACTTGGTTAAGGATTTTCCTCTCCTTTGCCAACTCCCCTTCCCCAGCATCATGTCTCTCTCCAAGGAATAGCACCTCCTAGCTACATGTCCAAGGTATGTGAGGCAGAGACTCATCACTCTTGCCTCCAAAGAGCACCCCAGCTGCACCGTCTCCGAGACAAATCTGTATGTTCTCCTGACCATCCACATAATAGATGTTCATTGCTCTTCTCCAACCTGACAGCTCAAAGGTGTCTATTCTTCTTCTGTCAAAAGAGAGAGGAATTAATAAACAGAGGAGAGAGAAATCATGAGAGTCTATTTTTACTAATGCCAAATTAATGAGAATTTAAAGATATTGAGGGGTTTTTAGTGTTGAAAATTAAGCCATTCCAAAAAAAGTAAGTAAGTCTGAAAAATAGGAAGATTCATAATAAGATTGATTGACACAGTGACTGCAACTCTTGTCTCTAACATAGTGTTGATTGTGAGAGTGACGTAGAACCAAGCACTGGTTCATTTGGTTGCTATTATGTGTTCATAGGGTTTCTATTAGTTGGCAGTGACACAACAGCAAAAGGAAGAAATGGTAGGAAGTCAGGAGAACAGATAAGACATTAGCACTATAATCAGATGGGAGCAGTACTGGAATGGAGGACAGAGAACACAGCTGTAAATATGATTCAAAAATAGCATATCCTGGAGATAACCTGAAGGCTGAAACTTCCTGACATATTGGTTCTTTGGTGCTGGAGAAGAATATTGAATGTACCGTGGACAGCTGAAAGAACAAACAGGTTCATCCTGGAGAGGGTAAAACTAGGCTGCTTCCTTGAGGCAAGGATTTTGAAGTTCCATCCATACTTTGAGCATGTAGCAAGGAGGGACAAGTCCTTGGAGAGGGACATTATGCTTAGGAGGGTGGAGAAACTGCGCAAGAGAGGAAGACCTTCGAAAAGATGGATTCATTCAGTGACTGGGGTAATGGGGATAGATGTGTCGGAGACAAGGAGGTTGGCATAAGATAGAGCAGGGTTCAGAGCTGTTGTGTGTAGGGTTGCAATGAGTCGTAAGTGACTCAACAGCACATTACAACAACACAAGCAGCAATATCTACTAAACTTCAGTATCTACTAAAACATCTGACTGAAAATACTTGTTGGTGCTGTTAGGTGCCATCAAGATAACTACAACTCACAGTGACCTTATAAACAAAAGATCTGAAATTTGCTTTATCCTGCACCATCTCTGTCATGCTCAAGCCCACTATGGAGTCACTATGTCAATCCATCTTCTTGAGGGTCTGCATTTCTTTCACCAATTTACTCTCTATCTGGAGAAGAGTACTGACTAGTTCATGGACTGTCAGGAGAACAAACAGGTTCATCCTAAAGAGGGTGAAACTAGGCTGCTCCTCGGAGGCAAGGATTCTGATGCTTCTTCTGACATACTAGGGATATATTGCGAGGGACCAGTCCTTAGAAAGGGATGTCACGTGTGGGAGGGTGAAGGGACAGTGCAAGAGAGGAAGACTCTCAATGAGATGGATTGTTTCAGTGACTGAGATGATGATGGTAAGTGTATCAGAGCCAGTAAGGTTGGCACAGGATAGAGCATTGTCCAGGGCTGTTGTACATAATGTCACCACAAGTCACAAGATCCTTGATGACAGAAAACAACAATATCTTTCTTTGCATGGTGTCTTTTTTCCAAAGACGCACCCCTTCTGATAACATGCACAGTTTGTGAGACAAAGTTTCATCATCTTTGTCTTTAAGGAGCCCTCTTTCTTTCATGAAAAAAGATTTATTCTTTTGGCAATTCATGGGACAGTCAATACCTTTCTCCAACACCACAGCTCAATAACGTTGATTCTTCTTCACATTTCCTTATTCATTGTTGAGCTTTCAGGTGCACACAAACCATTTGGAAATTCTATGGCTTGCATCAGGTGTACCTTAGTCTTTGAAACGACATCCTTGTCCTTTAGAACTAGAGAGGTCCTTATCTACAAATTTTCCCCAATGTAACATGTCTTTTGATTTTTTTAATGGCTGCTACCATAGGTGCTGAGTGTGGATTCAAGTAAAATGAAATTATTGACAAATCCAATCTTTTCTCCATCTGTCATAATATTGTGTATTTGTCCAGAGGTAAGATACTTGGCATAACTCAAACTGATGATTTTAATGTTTGATCTTCTGTAGTGTTTCAAATTATCTTCACTTTTTACAAGTAAGTTTGTGTTAGTATGCATAACACAGGTTGTTAATGAGCTTTCCCTTAATTTTTATCTTCATCTAGTCCAATGTCTCAAATTATTTACTTAGCATACAGATTGAATAAGTGTGGAGAAAGAATACAACCATGGTACACAGCTTGACTTGATTTTTAAATCACAGTGTTCACTTGTTCTTTCAGACAGCTGCTTCTTGGTCTATGTATAGCTTTTGTGTGAACACAAATAAGTATTATGGGACTCCCTTTCTTCTCAATATTAGCCATAATTAGTTGTGAGCTACAGAGTTTCATGCTTTTGCATAACCAAAAAATACAAATAACTATCTTTCTGATATTCTCTGAGTTCAAGCCCTTATTTACAGACCCACTTGTTATTAACAATGACAACCCTCATTTGCATTTCTGGAATTCTCTGTCAATGTACTTTTCCAGCCATTTTAAAATAATCTTGGGCAAGATTTTCACTTGCACTTATTTTTAATGATATTTTTCAATAATTTTCTCATTATGTTGAATCCTTTTTAACTTATATAAAGGGAAAATATTCGATCTCTTCTAACAATAAGCTTTTAGAATACTGATTTGTTTTAACGAATTGAGCAGTAAAATAAAGTGCACATATTTAGATAAACAGAAATGAAAAAAACCTTAGGAATAAATTTTACCTAGCTAGCTAGACCAAACCATTCTGAACCCTCTTTGGTAGGTTACTTATGAAGGAGCCAGACTTTAATTGACTCAAAGAAACATCTGTTTTCACTCTTTAGATAAAAGGTTTTACCTCAGTCTTTACAAGACAGTGAAAAACCTACGTTATCCATTAAGGTCATCTCCAAGCAATATATTCAAGATTTCAACTATTCAGGAAGTTTTGGCCATTACATTGTTTCTGTATGTTTAATATCATTCCATTTACCCCAAAAGCTCTGAGTAGAGTTGCATACAGGTAAGACTTTTCAATTTATCATGGAAAATTATATTGCCATTAGACATAAACATTAAGAGAATATTATCTCTGAAGTTGGGAAAATGTCTGCAGTCTCAATCTTTCATTCATCTTAAGCAGTGACTTTGCCGTCTTAGCCATGATAACACTACTGGGAACCTAGCTTTATTAGTCAGGGTTATTGCACTGGGCACTTCAGAACCCACTTGACACTGGTTTAATTGAAATACAATTTTTTATTTCAGTCACTATCTTGCACATTGCTGTGCACTTACAGCACGCAAGTTGCTAGAGTACCAATAAAAGTCAAAAAGTCAGGACAAAGAGTCCCTAATGAAAAAATGTGAAGGAACTTGGTGTGGTACAGTGAATTACTGTGATTCTTCTAGCCATGCTCTTTATAACTCTTACCACATGAGTGGATAGGACTATGCACATAAGAGGTGGTCCTCTGAAGAAATTGGACAGTCTGCTTAAAATGTAAATAAGGTACATGACACTCTTGTGGGAAGGGACTATGCAAATACACAGTAGACTGTGTGGAATACTAATGTGAGAATTGGTCAGTGTTGCTATTTGTTCAGACTTAAAATGAGCCATCGAAGCACAAGAAAGATGAATTTCACTACCACCAAGAAAGAGCCAGGCACAAAAACAAAAACAAACAAACAAACAAAGATAGAAAAAAAGAGCCAGGAAAGCACTTCAGCCTTTGAAGGAAGAATCCCTCCACTGAGCACTTCCTTGTACCCAGAGACAAGAGCTATAATATCTAAAAGACAACTTGATGTGGTGAGAAGGTGTAAAGCAGTAGCAAAGAGATAGTAGCAGGAGAAACAAGAAAGGCAACAGAATCAAGAGACCCAGTAAGGTATAGAGTTTTTAGGCTCCCTGTCTATGGAGTCATGTGCCCTTCGGGCAGAGAAGCTTACTGGCAAAGTGCCTGCCTTCAGGCATTTTTCCAGGAGTTAGGTTTGCGGATCCACAGAGCTAGAGCCAAATGTCTTCAAGCCTAGGCTTATTTAGTAGAGTAGGGTGCTTTGAAGGGGGACCATTCTAAATAGGAGAGCTAAAAAAGCTTGTAACATTTGTACAAACAGAACACATGACAAGGCTGGGAAGTTAAGGGCCACAGAGAAGCCTGTCTTCAGGTACAGCTGAAGAGAGAGGCTATCATGATGAAGGAACTGTATCCTGAGTTATTCCTGATCCTGAATTGCAACCAACTACTTCCATGATAAACCCCATAAAAACTGAGTTTTGTATTTGAGTTTGATGTGGCTGTGGCTGTTACAAAGAATTCTCAAACCTAAGAGAGCAATAATGAATACCTGAGAGAGATGGCTGCTGTCCCAGTTGGTTATAAAAAAAGAAGAGGGAGAAGAAGACAATTTGGAGCCTATGGGAGGAGGCATGCTTGATCTCATAGTAAGTGGTTTTGATTGTTGATGCTGTTAGTGGGAAAAGCCTCCTGTGTGAAGCTAGTGGAGATCAACTGATGATAGCCCCACACCCGCACCACTGTTACACCTGACTCCTGTGCCATAGTTGTCTGTTCTTTTCATAGAAAATACTCTGGAAGAATATAAAACAAAATGTGAATCCCTTTGCTGTTTCATTTATGTAAATCTTTGCTCTACAACAGTATACAGAGATCTCTGTTCACACTCAGTCCAAGTCCAATGAAAATTTTAATTAAAGTTTGACATCAAGCAAAAAGGTTCTCACTACAGGGTCGATTGACAACATCATGATGGATGGTGAAGAGATTGAGATTGTTCACAGCTTTAGTTTACTTGGCTCAACAGTCAACACTCTTGGTACTAGCAGCCAGGAAATTAAAAGACAAATTGAATTGGGAAGGTCTGCTGTCAGACTTCTCCAAAGTACTGAAAAGCAACAATGTCAGTCTGGAGACTAAGGTGTGCCTGATGCAAGTCATAATCTTTGCAATTACTTGGCTATTCATCAGGAAAATGGACTATAACTAGGGATGATAAATGGAGAATTGATGCCATAGAATTATGGTGTTGGAGAAAAGTATTGAATATACATACTGCGGACTGTTAAGAGACCAAATAGGTTTGTCCTAGAAAGGGTAAAACCAGGCCACTCCTTGGATGCAAGGTTTCTGAAGCTTTGTCTGACATACTTTCGACATGTTACAAGGAAGGACCAGGCCTTGGAGAAGGATATCATGCTTGGGAGGGTGCAACACAAGAGAGGAAGACCCTCGATGAAGTGGATTGGTTCAGTGACTAGGGTAATGGGGGTAGGTGTGTCAGAGACAATAAGATTGGCACAGTATAGAGCAGAGTTTAGGGCTGTTGTATATAAGGTTGCTGTGAATCGCAGGCAACTCGATGACACATAACAACAACAACAACAGTTTACCTTTAATTTATTATTTAGTGAATCAGATATATTGCCTGATTATAAGCTTCCTATTTTCACATAACAGTAATATTGGATTTTCTCTGATGGCTTGTGTTTACTATACCCTGTACCTATGTGAACCATAAAAAAATTATAGCTAACATTGAGAAGAATTGAGCATACCAGAACACTTAATTTTACTCATGTGAAACCTACACAAAACAGCTGTCCAAATAAAACAAGGGAATATTACATGGTTTGAAATCAGGAAAGTTGAGTGTCAAGATTTGTGTCCTTCAATCTGTGTGCTGAGCAAGTAATTCAAGAAGTTGCAGTATATGAAGAAGAATGTGGAATCAAGATTGAAGGAAGACTCAGCAACAACCTGCACTATGTAGATGGCACAATCTTACTTGCTGAAAATGAAGAAAACTTGAAGCACTTACTGCAGAAGATCAAAGATTACAACTTTCAATATGGATTACATCTCAAAATAAAGAAAACAAAAATCCTTACCTCTGGGCTAGTGGTCAACATTATGATAGATGAAGAAAAGAATGAAGTTGTTAATAATTTTACTTTACTTCCATACATGATCAACAAACATGGTAATAACACTCAAGAAATTAAAAGACTTGTTGCATTGGGGAAATCTGCTGTCAAAGATATCTTTAAATATATTCTTTTCTACAAGTTTTGAGTAAAGGTTTAATTGTTTAAAAAGTTCTAAAGAGCAAGGATATCCAATTAAAGACTAAAGTGCACCTGATCCAAGACATGCTATTTTCATTTGCTTCATATGCATCTGAAAGACGATAAAGACCAAACTGCCTTTCAGCTGTAGTTTTGGAGAATCATATCTAATGTCTCATGAAATACCAAAAGCACAAACAAATAAGTCTCAGAAAAAATGCAATCAAGATGCTCTTTAAAGGCAAAAATGATTAAAGTTCATGTCTCATACTTTGATCTTTTTCCAAGGAGCCTGTCCCTGGAAAAAGACATCATGCTTGGAAAGATAGAGCCTCAGAGAAAAAGAAGATCCTCCACAATAAGGACTAATACAGTGATTGTAACAATGAAGGAGGTCCTGAGGATGGTGCCGGAAAGGGCAGGTTTCAGACCTGTTGTTTATACATTCACTATGAGTTCTAACTGATCCATCGCCATATAACAACAACAACAAGAGAGCATGGTTGAAATATCTTTTTTGAGACCACCATTATTGAATTTGAAAGAAACCAGGAAATATAAAACAAATGACTACAGATAGAAAGTTGTTTTACTTTTTCTTTTTCTCTCCACTTACCCAAGCCTCTTAACTCTTACAGAGGGGGAAAAATAATCACAGTCACAGAATCATATTGGAAAAGTCTGCCATGGTTCCAGTTCTTTATTGAACCTAATTCCAAGTAGTGTATGTATTGTGTATGTGTATTTATGTGTGTATATGAGTAGGTGAGAGTGTATTTTCTGTTGTCTCCCCTCACCAGGCAGAATAAGTTCCTGTGCAAGGATAAGCGTTTTATTTCTTATCTAATATGTGCTCCTCTTTGATATATAAGTCACACTTCCACTTTTATATAAGACCAACTATATTATTGTTGTTATTGTTGTTGTTGTTCTTAAGTGCCATCAAGTCTTAGACAACTCATAACGACCCTATGAATGAAAGACCTGAACACCTGTATAATTTTCATCATTTCTCCAAGATCATAGAGTTCCCAGAGACAAGCTATTTCAGAAGTGGATACCATTCCTCTTGCCAAGCTTGTTTTATTTGGGGAGCTCCACCAAACACTGTCCACCATGGGTAACCATTATTGCGTTTGACACATCAGTGTCAAAGTGTTCAGTATCACAGCAACCACAAGTTACCTCTGTACATCAAATGGACAGGCCAGTGCTATACCACTTAGAAGAATGTTTGACCAAAACAATTAAAACCAGGCCTGAGGGCCCCAAATTATAATAATCCAACTTTGTTCCTCTATTTTATATAAGTCCACTTTTATGTAAGTCCAACTATTATTATTGTTGTTGTTCTTATATGCCATCGAATTGCCTGCGACTCATATCGGCTCTATGTACAATAGTCCTAAACCCTGCTCTATCCTGTGCCAACCTCACTGTCTCTGACACACCCACCCCGATTACCCCAGTCACTGAATCAATCGCCCTCATAGAGGGTCTTCCTCTCCTGCGCTGTCCCTCCACCTTACCAAGCATGACGTGTTTCTCTAAGGACTGGTCCCTCCTTGCACTATGCACAAAGTATGTCAGACAAAGCTTCGGAATCCTTTCGTCCAAGGAGCAGCCTGGATTAAACCTCTCTAGAACAAACTTGTTCATTTTCTTAGCAATCCATGGTATATTCAATACTCTTTTCCAACACCATAGCTCAAAGGCATCAATTCTCCTTCTATCC
>NW_006399752.1:4464804-4469668 GCF_000299155.1 Elephantulus edwardii | reverse complement strand
CCAAGCAAACTAAAGCTGTGAACAATCTCAATCTCTTCACCATCCATCCTGATGCTGCCAATTGGTCCAGTGGTGAGTATCTTTGTCTTCTTGACATTGAGCCTCAATCCATATTGGAGGCTGCAGTTCTTGACCCTCTGCAGAAAGCGTTTCAGGTCCTCCTCAGTTTCAGCAAACAGAATTGTGTCATCTGCATAACGCAGATTGTTGATGAATCTTCCACCAATCCTGACGCCACACTTCTCATAGAGCCCAGTCTCCTGGACCCTCCCATCACAGTACATCTTTTAATTTCCTGGCTGCTGGTGCCAAGAGTGTTGACTGTGGAACCAAGCAAACTAAAGCTGTCAACAATCTCAATCTCTTCACCATCTATTTTGATGCTGCCAACTGGCCCAGTGGTGAGAATCTTAGTCTTCTTGATATTGAGCCTCAATCCAAGTTCTTCAGGTCCTCCTCAATTTAAGCAAGCAGGGTCATGTCATCTGCATAACGCAGATTGTTGATGTATCTTCCACTAATCCTGATACCACACTTCTCCTCACACAACCCAGCCTCCAGGATAATCTGTACTGCATGTAGGTTGAAAAGGTATGGAGATAGGACACATCCCTGTCGTACATCCTTCCCAATTTTGAATCATGCAGTGTTTCCTTGCTCTATTCTGACAACTGCCTCCTGGTCCAATTATAGATTTCGTATTAGCAGATCAAATATTCTGGGATCCCCATTCTTCTCAGAGGCAGCCACAGCTTTTTGTGATCCACACAGTCAAACACCTTTGCATAATTAATGAAATACAGATGGGCATTCCTCTGGTACTCCCTGCTTTCAGCCAAGATCCATCTAACATTAGCTACAATATTCCTAGTCCTATGACCCCTTGTAAACCCAGCCTGCACTTCTGGCAGTTCTCTGCTGATGTGCTCTTCCAGTCATTTTTGGATAATCTTCCACAGAGCTTGCTTGCATGTGTTATCAATGATATTGTTAGATAATTTCCACACTCTACTGGATCCCCTTTCTTTGGAATGGGAACAGATATAGATCTCTTCAAGTCAGTTGGCCAAATGATTGTACACATCCTAATTTTTATGATACTTTTTTACTTAAACAGTATTTTTTATATGTAGTACAAAGGCCTGCAATTTGAATCCACCATCTGCTAAAGGGGAGAAGGATGAGCAGTCTCCTCTTAGGCCATGAACTGCCTCTGAAAAACCCACTGGAGGGTCAAGTATGTGTCAGTTCCAACTCAACAGTACTCAACAACAACATAGTTCCTGCTTTTCTAATTTCTTCAATAACAGCTAGACACCCAAACTTAGCATAATGTATACTCTATATTGATGAAGAAGACCTGAAGTGCTTGTTGCAGAAGGTCAAGGACTGTTGTCTTCAACATGGATTAAGGCTCAACATCAAGAAGAAAAAGGTTCTCATCCTTCGGCCAATTGGCAGCTCCATGATAGCTGGAATAGAGATTGAAGTTGTTAACAATTACAACTTGCTCAGCTCCACAGTCATCACTCTTAATAACACCAGCAGTCAAAAAATCAAAAGATGGATTACACTGGGAAAATCTACTGTCAGGGACCCCTTGAGAGAGCTGAGAATAATGTCAGTGTAGAGACTAAGGTGTGCCTAACAAGGTCATGCGTGGTCTTTGAAATTATTTGTTATGCTTCAGAGAAATGTATAATGACTAAAATTGACTGAAGAAGAATCAATGTCTTTGAGTTGTGGTGCTGGAGAAGAGTCTTGAACATACCATGGACTTCCAAGAAAACAAACAGGTCTTTGGAGCATATCAAACTAACATTCTCCTTGGAGGCTAGGATTTTGAAGCTCTGTCTCACATACTTTGGGCATGTGGTCAAGAGAGACCAGTCCTTGGAGAAGGACATCATGCTTGGAAAGGTGGAGGGACAGCAAAGGAGCAGAAGACCCCAGATGAGATGGATTGATACAATAATTGGGGTAATGAGGGTTGGTGTGTCAGAATTAGTGAGACTGGCTCAGGACAGGGCAGGGTTTAGAGCTGCTGTACATAGGGTCATTGTGGGTCTCAGAAGACTCGACGTCATCTAACAACAATATATTGATATTACTCATATATTTTTGTGCCAAGAAATTGTGTTATTTTTTCTTTTCCTTTGATTACCTTTAGGAGAATTGCAAGTTCCTTTCTTCAAGGCCTAAGTGTCTCTGTCATAGCGGTCAAAGTTATTTTATCTTACTTGTAGAGATACAATTTAGGTTATATGGCTTAGGTAGTTCATTAATCTTCACTAATGGACAGAGTTGATATGTGCCTGAAATTTTAACCTCTGAAAAAATATGATATATTAAATATCATATAACATAAATAGTATATACCCGCATTAATATTGCATGTATAGCCACATAGTCAGATTTTTTCATTGTCACTTTAAATTTTAGAGCTCTTGTACTCTAAAATTCAGATTTTTAATAACTAATAATGCTAAATTCCTGATGAAAAAATATGCTTTTTGGTATTTATTTGCATACACTAAACTAATCAGCAACAATGCAAGAGAGAAATTTTAGTTCATGAAATAGTCTTAAAAGTTGTGGTGCCAAAGAGATTCCAGCTTTTGATGTCCTAAGCTATGTTAGTAGTGTAGTATGGAGGGCAAAAGTATTGATTCTGGAACCAGTTAATCTGGTTCAGTGCTCAGATCTGCCACTTGACTTTGGACAAATTGTTTCATTTCTCTGTGTCCTAATTTCATCATCTATAAAAAGGGCATAATAATTTTGCCTTCATACTGTGATTATGAGGAATAAAAAAGCTGATATATAAATAACCCTTGACACAGAGTGGGTGCTATGTACATATTAATTATTATTATTTGGTATGATTCTCAGAATGAGCATGGTCATATGAAAAGAAGGAAAATGGTAGAGTGATGCTTTTTCATCTATAAAGATTGAATTTTATAGATTCATTTATAAAGATTGAATTTGCTCTGTGATTGGAGATAGTGAATTTGCAAGAAGTTGAGAAGAAGGTAACTGAGGAAAGGAATTTAGAAGAAATAACATAGACACAAATTTTAGCTGGAGATTTTTTTATTGGGTTGGGGAAGTTAAGAATGGGGGTGATTCCCTAAAATCATATACTTCTAGATTATTGATCGGTAGGAGCAGACTGGGGATAATTTGAGAAGAACTCAGTCAACCTTCACAAAAGACCAGGAAATCATCCAAATGGCATCTCTTACTTAGCATCTCTTGCTCTAATAAAGCCTGTACCCACATTCAGAGAGAGAGACAGTGTGTGTGAAAGAGAGAAAGATGACATTCATTACCTTCAGTAATGAGGTTCCAACAATTTTGAAGTCATTAAGGTAAAATGAGGAAATTGATTGTCATCAAGCCTCACTTCTCTGGGAGAGCAGCTGATAACGGCAGCATCCTTACAGGCATGAGAAGCTGCAGGCACGTCTCTCTCTCCCTCTCTGAGACTTGATGCTGTGGTTATGAAGAACATTCTCTTTTGTGTCTTAGCAAATGTAATAGGAAGCATCATTAAATGAAAGACATTTTTCCCCTGGACTTAGGAGTAAAAACTACAATTCTGTGTACATCCTAATGTACTGAATTAAAGGAATGAAGACATGGTCCATATAGCCTCTTGAAAACAATTTAAAAATAATGATTTCTTTAAAACTCTCCACATGAATCCATTCTCAATAGTCTCTTTCCTTAATACCTTTACAAACTTAAATCTTTTTCCTCCATCTCTTCTCATTTTTTTCAGTCCACTACAGTGTCCACTCTTTGATAAATTTTTGCCAAGTATAAAATGAGAAAAATGTTAATGATATAATAAATAAAGAATATTAAAGTTGATGTTGTTGTTATGTGCCAGTCACTTGCAACACAAAGCAAATTAAACCCTACTCTATCCCTAAACCCTACTCTAACCTGTGCCAACTTTACTGTCTCTGAATCACCTACCCTCATTACCTCAACCACTGAATCAATCCATTGCATCGATGGCCTTCCTCTCTTTTTTCTTCCCTCCACCATTCCAAGCATGATATCCCTCTCCAAGGACTGGTTCCTCCTTGCAGCATTCCTAAAGTATGTCAGATGAAGCCTCAGAATCCCAGCCTCAAAAGAGCAGGCTGTCTTCACCCTCTCTAGTACAAACTTGTTTGTTCTCCTCTAAGTCCATGGTATATTCAATACTCTTCTCCAGAACCACAGCTCAAAGGCATAAATTCTCTTCTAAGATCCTTAGTCATTGTCCAGCTCTATGATGCATAGCAAGCAATTGTGAAGACTATGACCTAGATCAGGCACACCTTAATCTCTAGAGCAGCGTCATTGCTTTTCAGTACTCTGCTGCTGGTACCAAGAGTGTTGATTGTGGAGCCAAGGAAACTAAAGCTGTTTACAACCTCAATCTCTTCACCATGCATCATGATGCTGCCAGTTGGCCCACTTGTGATGATTTGTGTTTTCTTGATGTTTAGCTTCAATCCATATTGAAGGCTGCAGTCCTTGACCTCTGCAGCAAACACTTTAGGTCCTCCTCTGTTTCAGCAAGCAGTTGTGTCATCTGCATAATGCAGGTTATTGATGAATCTTCCTCCAGTCCTGATGCCACATTTCTCCTCATACAGCCCAGCGTTGCAGATGATCTGTCCTGCATATAGATTGAAAAGGTATGGAGACAAAATATATCCCTCTCATACACCCTTCCTGATTTTGAACCACGCATGTCTCCTTGCTCTGTTCTGACAACTGCCTCCTGGTCCAAGAATAGATTTCACATAAGCACAATCAAATTGTTCTGAGATTCCCTTTCTTCTCAGGATCAGCCACAGTT
>NW_006399752.1:4411613-4464669 GCF_000299155.1 Elephantulus edwardii | reverse complement strand
CATATAAATATACATATAAATATAAAATCTATTTGTTGTTGTGTACCTTAGAAAGCGTATCCATAGTTGTGTACCTGGAAGCGATCCATAGTTGACACTGCAGTGGGTTTTCAGAGGCAGTTAATCACATGGGAAGAGATTTTCCATCCTTCTCCCAGAGAGACACTTCTTGCCACTAGGCCACCAGAGCCTATATGTTTATCACTATATCTATCTATCTATCTATCTATCTATCTATCTATCTATCTATCTATCATCTATCTATGTTGGAGAGGGTGAAATCAAGTTTCTCCTTGGAGGCTAGGGTTTTGAAACTCTGTCTCATACACTTTGGGCACAAGGTCCTTAGAGAAGGGTGTTATGCTTGGAAGCATGGAGGGATTGCACAGGAGAGGAAGAATCCAAATGAGATTAATGGATACAGTAACTGGGGCGATGGGGGTAGTCTGTGTCAGAGTCAGTGAGACTAGTTCAAAACAGGGCAGGCTTCAGGGCTATTGTACATAAGGTTGCTATGACTTGTAGGAGAATCAATGGCACATAACAACAACAATATATGTATACACACACATATAATTATTCAAACATTTACTGATGTTTATGGCATAATAAGGTGTTAGGAATACTGCAATACTAAAGACAAAAAAAATAATTGGATGCTATCAGCCTTTTTCTTGAATAGTCTACAAGTAATTTTTACTGGTAATTTTTCCAAGAAACTCAAAATACTTCCAAGTGTCAAGCTCCTTCCTTATGAGTTGAACAACTGGTATTTTCCCCAATTAGAAGAATATGTGTATTAGCAAAAAGACCTATACAAATTATTAGAACTGCTTTTATTCCTAGATGTCCAAACTTGAAGGTGAGTGTAAAAATATATTTTTATTTCAGTGTACCTATTCTACAGTAATGGTCCATAGTTCATTTTGTTGAAAAAAATGAATGCACATAGGGATTTAAGGAAACAGCATTTCCATTAATATTTTCCTACTTTTTAGTCTACACTTAGAACCAGTCTCATTCATGTGATCAAGTCCAGGTAATCTTTTTTTTTTCTTTTTCAATTTTATTTAATAATCCTTTATTAGCAAGTGCAATATTTGTAAATGTTCCCACTGTTTGAAAAGAATATCCGTTTATAGTTGATAAAATTTCATTTGTCATTTTATATAATTCCATGGTCCCCATAATATGTTTCTTGTTCAATAGGTTGCGTCTTTATAAACTGGTCCATTTGTTCTCATTTTCCAACAATAAACTATCCCAAGAAAGAGAGTTCCTTGAATGATTGGTATAGACAGCATATTAGGTGCTGGTGAGTACAACTCCTAGCAACCCTATGAATAACAGATCTGAACCCTGTCCTACCCTTTGTCATCTTCACAATCTCTGACACACTCAAGCCCATTGCTGCGGTCACTGTCAATTCCTCTGGTTGAGGATCTTCCTCTTCACCATCCCTCTACCTCTCCAACCATGATGTCGCTCTCTAATGGATAGCTTCTCCTAGCAACATGCCCACAGTATGAGATGAAGCAGCAGCATCTTTGCCTCAAAGCAGTGCTCTGACTGCAACTACTCAATTACTCCAAGATGTGTCTGGTGGGGGGCAGGGAGGGTGTTGGCAATGTATGAGATATTCAGTGATACTCTCCAATACCACTGTTCAACATCACAGTTCACTAGTCTTCTATCACCCTTATTCATTTTCCAGCTCACAGATGCATAGCAAGTGCTTGAAGAGATGATGGTCTGAATCAGGCTCACCTTGGTTTTCAAAGTTTTATTGGCCTTCTATATTTTGGTGAGGTCCTTAACAGCACCCTTGCCCAAAGCAATGCATCTCCTGACCTTCTGGCAGCTAGTGCCAAAGGTGTTCAGTATGGAGCCAAGTAAGATTAAATCATTGACAGTTTCAATCCATTTTGTATATACCATAAAGATTGGTAGTCGGTCATAATAAATGAAAGAGTTAATTCTACCAAGCCTAACAAAAGAACTTTGTAATTAAACCCAGTCCAAATTGCCAACCCACTAAACACTGAACAAAAATGAATGCATGCACATGAATGATACACAGTGTACATGAATTTTATATGCAAACCAATATAAAATAAGAAGAAATTGGAGGAAAATAAATTTCTGTAGTTTTAAAGGCCGTATATTTTGGGACAGGTTGTTTTATACCAAAATGTGAATGATACTTGTATACATATGTAATGGAGTGCCAATAAAAAATAAAACAGAGGCCTCCCATCAATATTTTAAAGAGATAGTGTGTCCCATTGGGAGTGTAACTTTCTAATAAATCAATCATTACTATTAAAAACAACTTAAAAAGAATGGATTACTGATATATGCAATATCTTGGGTTAATTTAAAAAAATGTTAAAGAAGCAAGATACAAATGGTTATTAGACTGTTTAGGTGAAGTTTATAACTATGCCAAATTATTCTATCTGTATAAAAATTAAAGCAGTGTTAACTGGTGAATAGTAGGACAGATAGAAAGATGGTTAGAAAGGACCATGAAAGAACTATTGTGATAATTATGTATTCCTGTGGTTGGATTTTACAACACACGTGTTCTTTTTTAGAGAGTCAGCAAGTTATACTTAAGATAAATACATGTTTTACTAGTAGCACATCGTACTCAGTATATATATATATTAGTCTTACATAGGGTCACTATACATCACAGGCGACCCAACAGCACATAACAATAATAATAAACTATGACAGGTTTGGAAGCAGGATGGCATCCACTTCCTAAACAACATGCCTCCAGAAACTCTTTGAAATTAGATAAATGTCGATAGTTGCAGAGGGGCTTCAGGCCTTTTGTTCATAGGGTCACTATGAGTCGTGCTCAACTTGATGGCAATCAACAACAACAACTATCTTCGTCTACAGGGGACTAAGGTTAGTGGTAAGGACCCCAAAGACAGGCAGTTGGAATCCACCAGCAGCTATGTGGGAGAAAGACGGGTAATCTACCCCCTTGAGATTTACTGCCTCTGAAAATCTTACAGAAAGTCAGCCAGCACTTGTTTACTACTTGATGATACATAACAAACCATCATAGTCTTCAGACTGTTAACAGTTCAGTAGAATAATTAATATACAAAATTAATTAAAATTAAATCACTAAGTTGTATAATATGCATATAGAGAAACTTGGTATTTGAGCACAGAGCAGGGAGTTCTTATCTGTGTTTTGAAAATCCTCACCACTGGACCAATAGGTAATGTCAGGATTGACGTTGTCAACAAATTCATTTTACATGGATTTATATTCAATATACATGGTAGAAAGAGTCAAGATATCAAAGGATATGCTGCATTAGAGAAATCCGCTGTCCAGGACCTTTCCAAAGTTCTAAAGAGTAAGAACATTAGTGTAAAGACTAAGGTTCACTTGATCTAAGTTATGGTCTTTTCAATTGCTTGCTTTGCATGTGAAAGTTGGACAGTGAATACAGAAGACAGAAAAATCAATGTCTTTGAACTTTGGTGTTGTAGAAGTGGACTACCATAAGAACATGAGGATTAGCGGAAGACCATCTATGTCATGCAGATGATATAACCTTGCTTGCCAAAACTGAGGAAGACCTGAAGCATTTGCTGCAGAAGATCAAGGACTGTAGTCCTTAATATGGATTGAAGCTTAACATCAAGAAAACAAAGATTCTCACCACTCTGCCAATTGACAGCACCATAATAGATGAAGAAGAGATTGAGGTTGTTAACAATTCCATCTTGCTTGGCTCCACAGTCAACACTTTGATCACTGACAGTCAGGAAATCAAAAGACGAATTGCTTTGGGAAGTCTACTTTCAGTGACTTCTCCAGAGTACTGAAAAGAAATTATGTCAGTCTAGAGACTAAAATGTCTTTAGTCCAGGGATGACAGAGGAATTGATGCCTTTTAATTGTGGTGCTGAAGAAGAGTATCGAACATACCATGGGCCAACAAGAGAACAAATAGGTCTGTCCTGGAGAGGGTGAAACCAAGTTTCACTTTGGAGGCAAGGATTCTGAAGCTGTGTCTCATATACATTGCGCACGTGGCCAGGAGGGACTGGTCCTTGGAGAAGGACATGAACCATAGGACAGAAAGGCCTCAAATTGACACAATAACCAGGACAATCAGATTATTTGTGTTGGAGTCAATGAGACTGGTTCAGGATAGGGCAGAGTTCAGAGCTTTCATACAAAGGGTCAATATGAGTCACAGGTGATTCGATGGCACATAAAAATAACAACAACCATAAGAACAAACAAATCTGGGTTGAAGAAAATGCAAGCCCAGTGTTCCTTAGAAGCAAGAATGGTGAAACTTTGTCTTAAGTACTTCAGTCATATTTTGAGGAGGAACTATCTTTAGCGATATCATGCTGGGAAAGGTAGAGGATCAGAGAAAAAGCAAAAGGCATCAACAAGATTAATTGGCACAGTGACTACCACAATGGACTTGAGCTTGACAGAGATCATGAGGATGGTGCCAGGCTCGTATCTTTTGTTCTTAAGGTTGCTGTGCATAGTCAACTTGATTGTACCATGTGATTAGCGGCCTCTGAAAACCCGCCATAGGGTCAGCTTTAGTCAGTCCCAATTCAGGGGTACTCAACAACAGCATAGCAACATGTTATCATTTACTTAAGAAATTCTTCCCTGGGGAAGTCTTGGAGTAGCCCACACCTTGAAGAGCCCACTGATAATGTTGATGAATTTCATTTGCGGAATACAGAAAATGTCACCCTCGAGGCCATGGAACTATTCAACTGGTTGGCATGTCTCTTAGGGAAGCTGCTAACAATTTAATGTCACTGGAACGCTGAGTGAAAGAGGAGCCATAACAGGTGAGGCTGAAAGGGTAAACTTGGGGAAGATCATCGACGTCCTTGTCAACTATGCTACTCAGTGGTTGTGGTTATACTGTCAAATCAGAACCAATTCGTAGCTGAAGCTCCAGCGGGTTATCAGAAGCAGATGATTACACAGGAGGAAACTGATCATCCTTCCCATCCCATATGTTTTGGAGTTGACAGTGCAACCCCTTACCACTAACCACCAGAGCCCTCTTCAAATCATACCACTACTGCGGTTGTCCAGCCTAATGTGATATTTTCCTTGTTCCTTAGCAATAAACTCAAGGTAATTAGTAGCTTTCAGATATATATCTAATATAAGAAGCCCACGCTGGTGTGTGCAAGCATATATAAACACTTCAGAGGAGGACTATGACATTAGGATGACTTGGAACCACTGAAAGAGAGCTGAAAGGATGATGAAATGAGCAGGTGGAGGACTCTAGTTTGCCTTCATGCTCTCAGTTCCCCATGAGCAGCGTTAAAGTCTTCTGAGGCTTGTCTTGTAGCTCAGCCAGTTTGTTGCTTTCTCATTTCCAATCTCTATTAATCCAAATGTCAAGATTATCCTCTGGATCGAAATTTCTAACTTGAAAATTTCAATGAACTTAATTCTGGGATCTTTTTCTTAAAGCAAACACCAATTTACTCTGATTTTTCAGAATTTTATTTTGCATTTAAAGAGTGTTGTCATATTTATCTATTGAGCAAGTTAAAGCAGTTTGTAGGAGTAGAAAACAGACTATTTCAGGTTTGTAGACAAAGGTTCAAATCTTCTTTACTATCTCTTAATCTTAAACCATTACTTAATTTCTTTGCACCTACAGTTTTGTTTTGTTATCCCTACAAAATCATCAATGTTAATAAAAACTCTTTCCTAGGCTTTGGAAAGAATGTTTGGGACAGTAACAATAAAGTGCAAATATGTGCACAAATTGTACTTACAACAGGAACTCTGAACACTCCAACAATACTAAATATTTCTCTTAATGTGGACAAGGGACTTTTATTTCATACCTCCCATCTGTTACCGGGATGTGAGGATTGGTTAGACGATTGGGTAGTTTTGAGGCTTAAGCTTTAAAAAAATTCCAAATATAGCACAGGTAGCTTTCTTACTTTACTTTCAAATGGCAATAATTTAATTCTTCGTAAAATACTTCAATTCTGTAGCTGTTTATTTCACCCTCATATTGTCTATGAGTTAAGTAGAAAAGAAGATATTCAAAGTTTCATGTTGAGGAGTCAGTGAAAAAAACAAATCGTTCCAAGTTCTGGATCACAGGTGATTCAGGGCAACCAGATGAAATAACTATCCATTAATTAGTTTTGTATTTTTCTCCACCCACATTTTATTATCTCCTTTATTTTATTTCTATATTTATATATTTATATATATATGATATTACATATATATAATTTTATATTAATATGTATATACTTTTTCCCCTATCACTACCTTCTCTTCCATTAATCTTCCTTTGGCCACATATTGCAGCAAGTTCTTTGCCTCAGAAGCATGTTTTGTCAAATGCCCCCCCCAGAATAAATTTTCATATAGTGTAAACTGTACTCTCACAAATGTTATCATAAAGATACAAATTTATGCATGATTTGGGTTGGACATTTGGGCTGTTTCCATTTTCTTGTGATTGTGAATAACGCTACTATGAACATTGGTATATCTCTTTTTTAAAATTCACTTTTAATTTTTTTATTAATACTTTAACAAAAGTTTACAGAAAACTTGGATTTTCATTCATACATTCATTGTTACACATTTTCTCTCTACCTACCCCCTACAAATCTCCTTTTGTGTCTCCGTTCTATTTCCTTGAGGTATATTAATAGGAATCGAATGCTATCTGTTTAGTATCATTCTCATTGATAAATAAATTTATTTATTGTAACGTTGTCCTTTAATGATTCTTCTGGCACTCATTATCTTGCCAAAAAGATAAATGCCTTATATTGATGTGCTAAAGTTTTTATGTGCCAACAAGTCATCTGTGACTCATAGTGATCCTGTATGTAGCTCTAAACTCTGCTCTATGCTTTTCCAGTCTGTCTCTGATACACCTAACCCATTACCCTAACAACTGTGTCAATCCCTCTCATCTGGAGTCTTCATCGCCTTCATTCCAAGCACAATATCCTTCTCCAGGGACTGCGGGGACTGGTCCCTCTTGGTCACATGCTCAAAATATATAAGATGAAGCTTCGCTTCCTCCAAGGAGCAGATGGCTTTTACCCTTTCCACAACAGTTATGTTAGTTCTCTTGGAAGTCCATGGTTTGTTCAATACTTTTCTCTAGCACCACAGCCAAAGGCAACAATTCTTCTTCTGGGTAACACTGGAACTTTCTTACAAACATAAACTTATCATGAGCCAAGAATGTTGGACTAAGAGAGGAAAGAATGAGCTTCCAAACTACAAGTACAACTGGGCTAGCAATGCAAAAACAGCCAGAAATGCTTCAAGGAGGCTCACAGACTGGGAGTACACCTAACAAGCTATGTGATTTTTCAGTTACAAACTTAATATAGCTTAGCAAGCTTAACAAGCTTTATGAGTTTTCAGCTACAAGCAAGGTCATTTCTGTGAAAAAGTACTGTCAATGAAGTCAGAAACTAGCGTAGAGAACGACAACTGTTCAGATTCAGAAAAGTTCCGAGGGTAAGGTGTCTAATATGTTGCTATCCTACCCCCCAAAAAGGAAAGAAAACTCAATAAAAACTATGATGATGTACAGGTCAAGAGAACACTCAGCCATGAGTCCCTCTCCCCTTACCTCTTAACTAAGGAAAGTCAAGAGTTCATTCCAATTTCCTGGCATTTCTCCTGCTGATCAGAGAAGGGCTACGTATGGTGACGCTAACATGACACCGAGATCAACAGTCTAAGCTACATGAGTATCTTCAGAAGAAATTAGAAGGGTGAATTCTGTATCTGTGCAGAAGCTGTGCACCTATATTCCTACATTTGGCTTATTCTAGGAATCCCAGGCGGCCCCGTCCCAGATTTTCCTGGAGATACAGACAAAACAGAGAACAGAAATACCATTCTATTCACTATCTGGAAAATATAAACGTTTTCAGCTCATTTTATTATCTTTTTAAATGGAAGAGTAGCAGAGTATTTCTAAATCTATTATGGGGAAAGTATTCATGTTGGCCTTTGAAAGATGCTACTTTGACAGGTTTTAATACAGAAAGCATCCAACTGAGCTTATGATTTCCAAATTTTTATTTAAGACAATCTCATTTTACCTATTGTCTCTTTTTAAAATATCTCAGGTGAATAAGATCATGGAGATCATGTGATTATCCATAGTATTTCCAGGCCAAAATGTAGGACGACTTGAAGGATTTGCTGCAGAAGGACAATAACAGTAGTCTTAAATATAGACTGAAGCTCATCATCAAGAAAACAAACATTCTCACCACTGGGCTATTTGGTTGCATCATAAAAAATGGGAAAAGAATGAGATTATTAACAATTTTAGCTTGCTCACTTCCACAGTCAACACTCTTAGCATCAGCAGTCAGGAAATCAAAAGATAAATTACATTAGGAAAATCTACTGTCAGGGATCACTCCAGAGTGCTGAAAAGCAATGAAGTCAATCTAGAGACTAAGGTGTGCCTAATCCAGGCCATGGTCTTCAAAATTACTTG
Source organism: Elephantulus edwardii (assembly GCF_000299155.1). NCBI lineage: Eukaryota > Metazoa > Chordata > Mammalia > Macroscelidea > Macroscelididae > Elephantulus > Elephantulus edwardii. The sequence goes on along the minus strand of NW_006399752.1, from coordinate 4,456,120 downwards.
CTACACATCAGAAAGCTGGACAAATAATCAAAGATGACAGAAGAAGGATTGATGCCTTTGAGTTGTGGTCCTGGAGAATAGTATTGGACATACTGTAGGACTTCCAAGAGAGTAAACAAGTCTGTCTTGGAAAGGGTGAAACCAAGTTGTTCCTTGGAGGCAAGGATTTTGAAGCTCCCTCTCACGTACTTCGGATATGTGGCCAAGAATGACCAGTCCTTGGAGAAGGACATCATGCTTGGAAGGGTGGGAGGACAGCACAGAAGAGGAAGACCCTGGATGAGATGAATTGACCCAGTAACTGGGCTAATAAGGTAGGGTGTCTTGGAGACAGTAAGACTAGCTCAGAATAGGGGACGGTTCACAGCTGTTGTGCATAGGATTGCTATAGGTCGCAAGCAACTCGGTGGCACATTACAATAACAACAACAGTTGCTGAAGTCACCGGCATTTTTATCTTCTACATTTTCCTTGTTTTCTAATCTAGCACTTTTGAAAAAGATATGGAATGCTATTTTAGTGTTTTTTAAATAAAAAGCACATATTTTTAAGTCCATAGGGGTTTTTGCAGTTTAAATACTAATAAGAGAATCTCCTGTTCTAGTATCTTTTCTTGTTGTTGTTTTACTTAAATTCGTTATTAATTTCAGTAAAAATTTACAGGGACTTTGGATTTCCATTCATTCACTGTTGCACTTTTCTCCCCTCCCAACCCTTCCCCCTAGTACACTACCCTCTTGGAAAAGTAAAAGAAAAATTCTTTTATTGTTTTACAAATCCTCCCCCAGGTCCACTCCACCAAGTAGCCTTCGCTCTGGACTCCTGTCATGACAAAAATACCTAATCATGTATCCCTTTTAAACAGTTTTCTCCCTCATCTGTTTCAATGCAGTATACGTTATTGAACCCATCTTTCTCAATCTCTCTCCGACCCCACGGTCAGTCCTGTTTTACAACAGTGGCACCATGCAATATTTGTCCTTTTGTGACTGGGATATTTCACTCAGCATAATGTCCTCCAGGCTCACCCATTTTGAATAATATTACATGAATTCCTTTTTTTCAATGCAGCGTAGTATTCCATTGTGTGAATAAACCACAGCTTCTCTATCCATTCGTTTGCTGATGGGCAATGATTTTGTGTCCAACTCCTTGCTATTGTGAACAAAGCCACAATAAACATGCTTACTATGTATCTAAAAGTTAGACAATGAATAAAGGTGACTGGGAGAAGAACCAATAACCTTGAGGTCTGCCTTTCCAAAATATTGTTGTTGTTGCTATATACCGTCGAGTCACCTGCAACTCATAGTGACCCTATGTACAACAGCCCTAAACTCTGATCTGTTCTGTGCCAGTCTTACTGCCTCCAAAATACCTATCCCATTACTCCAGTCACTAAATCAATCCACATCATAGAGGGTCTTCCTCTCCTGCACGGTCCTTCCACCCTCCCAAGCATGACATCCTTCTCTAAGGACTGGTCCCTCCTTACAACATGACCAAAGTATGTTAGATGGAACTTCAGAATCTTTGCCTCCCAGGAGCAGCCTGGTTTAATACTCTCTAGGATGAACCTGTTAATTTTCTTAGCAGTCTATGGTGTATTCAATATTCTTCTCCAGCACCACAGTTCAAAGGCATCAATTTCCCTATCCTCTCTAGTCATTGTCCAGCTCTCTGATGCATAACAAGTGATTGCAAAGATCATGGCCTGTATCAGATGTACCTTAGTCTCCGGAGTGGCACTATTGCTCTTCCGCACTCTGGAAAGGTCCCTAACAGCAGACTTTCCCATTGCAACACATCTTTTAATTTCCTGGCTGCTGGTGCCAAGAGTGTTGACTGTGGAGCCAAGCAAACGAAAGCTGTTAACAATCTCAATCTCCTCACCACCCATCCTGATGCTACCAATTAGCCCACTGGTGAGAATTTTTTTCTTGATGTTTAGCTTCAATCCATATTAAAGGCTACAGTCCTTGACCCTCTGCAGCAAGCACTTCAGATCCTCCTCAGTTTCAGCAAGCAAGGTTGTATCATCTGCATAACGCAGACTGTTGATGAATCTTCCACCAACTCTGTTGCCACACTTCTCCTCATAGAGCCCAGTCTCCTAAATAATCTGTTCTGTATATAGGTTGAAAAGGTGTGGAGATAGGACACATACCTGGCATTACACCCTTCCCCATTTCCCCCAAAATATATGTGCTGAAATCCTAACTCCTATACCTAGGGATTTAAACTTGTTTGGAAATCAGATTTTCTTTGCTATGTTAATGAGATTGTCCCAGTGTAAGGTATGTCCTAGGCTTAATAATTTTGACAATAACAAATTATGAATAATATTGTAAAGAATGGCTTTCTAGAACACTTAGTTGTGCTCATACAGATTTCTAAAAAGACCAACAGGGAGTCCTAGAAGCAGAATTAAGGGGTGCTGTCTGATAAAAAATCAGGAAAGATGGGTGTCAGAGTTGCATCCCTTTGCCATACTTAATCAGTCTGTGAGCTGAGCAAATAGACTGAGAATTTGAGCTGTATGAAGACTTGAGCAGCAGGATTGGGGAAAGACTGGGAGATTCAGCTGACACAACCTCGCTTGCTGAAGTTGAGAAGACTTGAAATACATACTGGAAATGGTCAAAGACTACCTTCTTCAGCCAGATTATACATCAACATAAACAAACTCCTCATAGCTGAACCAAAATTACACCATTATAAATAGGGGGGTGGGGTGGCGGGGAAAGAATGAATTTGTCAAGAATTTCATTTTACTTGGATCTACCAGGAAAACAGCAGTTGAGAAATTAAGTGGCATATTGCCCTGGGGAAATTTGCTGGCTGCAAACAATTTCTTTTTTTTTTAATTGGTTTTTGTTCAGTCATGTACATTTTGTTGTATAATATTAATGTGAATTGAGCAATGCCTTTTGTCATAATGTCTCATCAAATCCTCACTGTAACTTCAACCCTTTCACCCACCCACTAGTCACTGTTGCTCCTTTCCCTTCCCCCCCCCCGTTTGAACATGTCCTAATGCAAGTTGTTAACTGTAGCACCCATATTGTCCATTTTTCCCTGTTGACCCTTCCTTCTGATCCTTTACAGTGTCCGTTGTCTATACATTCCATTTCTGTTCTCCCTGCAATCTTCCTCCTATTTTCATAGTGGTGGTGATGTCGCTTTGTATATCTGACCCAACTCATGGTATTTTTATTCACTTCTTGTGGTGTCAAGAAAACAAATACTCTCACCTCTCGATAGAATACCTGGCATCAAGATAAATGGAGTAAAGATTGAAACTGTCAACAACCTTCTCTTACTTGGACCCACCATCAGTACACTTAGTACCCACATTCAAGAGATCAGGAGACATATTGCACTGGGAAAGTCCAGCAGTCAAGAATGTCTCCAAATTACTGAGGAACAATGATGTTAGTTTGATTCAGACAATGGTCTTTTCAATCACTTGTTATGGTACTGAGAGCTAGACAGTGAATAAGGGTAATAGAAGAAAAACTGATGCCTTTGAACTGTCACATTGGAGAAGAGAATGAAATATCCCTTAGACTGCCAAAAGAAAAAACAGATAAGTGTGGGAGAAAATGTAGCCAGAGTGCCCTGGGTAGTCCAGGATGACAAAGCTTCATCTCATACTTTGTTGCTAGGAAAGGCTATTTCCTAGAGAAGGACATCACGCTTGGAAAGGCAGGTTGACAGTGAAGTGAATGATATGAAGACCCTTAGCCAGGTGGATTGACACAGTGACTGCAGCAATGGGCTTGAGTGTGTCAGAGATTGTGAGGATGACACAGGATAGGACAGGGTTCAGGTCTGTTGTTTATAAGATCACAATGAGCACCTATCAACAACAACTTGTGATATAGTCAGTAACAAGGTTGTGAATCTGGCAATTTGAATTTACCAATGTCTCTACAGGAGAAAACAGCAGTCTCTTCCTATTGTGATTTACAGTCTCAGAAACCTAGTAAAGTGTTCCGATGAGTTAGCACCAACTTGTTGACCAGTTGAGTTCCATTTGAGTTTGAATTACATACATGTGAAAAGTGAAAATAAATAAAGAAGGCCAACAAAGAACTGATGTGTTCAAATTATGGTTTTGAGAAAGAATATTGAATATATCATGGAGTCTTGAAATAGCAAACAAATCAGTTCTAAAACAATATAACCAGTATACTCCTTAGAGACGAGAATGTTAAGACTTCATCTCATGTACTTAGGACAGGTTATTAGAAGAGGCTTGTCCATGGAGATGGACATCATGCTTGGTAGAGCAGTTACTGTTTTTTAGGTGCTGCATTGAGTTCACTCTGACTCATAGCTACCCTATGTACAATAGAATGAAGTGTTTCCCAGTCTTGGGCCATCTACCTAATCATTGGCATGTTTGAGCCAATTGTTGCAACCACTGTGTCAGTCCATCTCATTGAGGGTCTTCCCTCTTTTCACTGGCTCTACATTGTACTGTGTTGTCTTTCAGGGACTGGTCTCTTCAAATAACATGTTCAGAATATATGAGACCATGTTCTACCACTCTTGCTTCTGAAGAGTTTTCTGGCTGTATTTCTCCTGAGGTACATTATTTGTTTGTTCTTTTGGAAGTCTAGTGCATCTTCAATATTATTCCCCAACATCACACATCAATTTTTCTTCAGTCTTCCTTATTCATTGTCAAATATTCGCATGCATGTGAGGTGAAGTGGAGAGCCTGATATAAAGGTGAAGACCTTGAGAGTCCCACTGGTATAACAGGGGTTCAAAGAGAAAAAAATGGAGGATGGGATGGCACAAGATAAGACTGTTTTGTCCTGTTGCACAGAGGGTCACATTTAGTCATAGGAGAATAGCAGCACCTACTAACAACAGCCAACAGAGGCACAGAAGAAAGGCAGATGGTATCTGATGACTGAGGCAGATGAATCTACAAGCCCAGAAACCCCACGAACTGCAGCAGCTCCTACAAACTGAAGTAGATAAGGAAAGACCCCCACCCGAGGACTATACCCTAAACTCAGGCTTCTCTCCTCCTGAATTGTAAGAATAATTTCTATTCTTTAAAATCAACTATTTGTGATATTCTATTACAGTAGTACTGGGTAACAACACACGTACAATTTTAGTCTTAATTTTAAAATTCAATTATTATGATATTGTTGATAGATTTCTTTCCACATGTCCCAATTATTTTTACATACAGTTTTGATTAAGGATTCACATTATGTCTCCTACTTCTAAGACTGAAAATATTTTGTTGAATTTCTGTTGCACCAGATTTAGGTGTTCTGCCCCTCCCCACCCCACCCCACCCCACCCCGCCATCATCTCCCATGGCATATGCACAGAAAGGTTATTCTCGGTACATACTGTTCCTGAAACTAATGTCATATCTAAACTGTAAGAAAGAGGTAGTAGCCATGATGACATTTGAATTTTATTAGCATCCATCTTTCAACTTGCCTGGATATATTTTTCAACCTGCCTGAATATACTCTGTTCTGCCAATTTCACTAATACAGTATAGCTATTTGAACTTCAGTAACTATTGGTGAATTTGACCTAGAGAAATTTACCAGTCTCCAAAGGCCAATTTATAATGAGGATGATTGATTGGGTAAGTCAGTGTCAGCATTTGGTTCAGTTCATTTCCTGGCTTTAAATAGATAATACAAGTTTGCATGTACGTCTAGTTTTATTTAATCTTTTAAAAATAGTTTAATACCGTCATGCTTGATGATGCAGCACAATACCTAAAGGCTGGTATTAAGATATGTTTCTGATCCTCTGAAAAGCTTTTCTGACCCAGTAGACTGTGAACGTTCACAATAACCCTAGAGGAAATCCCTTGTGAGTTATGTGGGTTGATAACTGTACCTGGGTTATTTGTACAAAAAAAAAAAAGTTGCAACTTGCTCCCTAATAGTCCAGTCAATAGCATAAAGATTGCCTGGTGGACAACCAGAAACAATAACATATCACCTACACAAGACCCCAGCCTCCCAAATGATCTGTTCCACATACAGAATGAAAAGATATGGAGATAGGACCAATCCCTGGTGAACTCCTTTATCAATTTGAACCATGTAGAAAAGTTGGCAGAAGCTCTATGGCAAGGACGTCCCTCAGTACTGCCTCAAGCAAAAATCTTTCCCTGAAGTTGATACATGGGATTTGGACTTACATGCTCCTAAATAAGAGAGAAACAACAGTGTGAGAGATCAGCAGCTGTGTGTGGTTCAAGGCATCACAAAGTGACTTGTGATCATATTCAGAGGTGGCTGGGAAGGGAGGGTTTGAGCAGGTAGCCTGGTGTGCAAGGAATAGGATATAGCAGGGAAAGGGTAGAGGCAAGTCACACCTGCTAGGCAGGGGGGTGTGGGGGTGTGGGAGGGCAACGAATGTATTGGTTATTTCTGTAAGGGAAGTGTCTTTCACCTGTTAGGTAAAAATGAGTGTCTGTCAGATATTGTTCTAACACTAAGCAATCCAAATTAAGACAGACTAAAAAGGATTGGCCATCCACTTCTGAAAACCCTATGTATAGGCCTTTGAAAACCCTGTGTATAGCAGAGCACACTTAGAATGAACTAACAGATATGGCAACTGAAGCTGAGCCCTCAAATATGGAACACAAACGAGGAGCAACAGTTGTAAGAAGAAATTAACAACTGCTATGTGGAATCTAAGAACCATGAATGTAGGAAAACTGGACATTGTAAAGAAAGAATAGAAGATTTCAAAGGGCAACCCAGGAAGACAAGGCTAAATATTATAATGAAAAATGAAAGGAGCTGAAGCCAGAAAATCAAAAGGGCCGAACTTGTTCAGCATTTCTTAAGCTAAAAGAACTAAAGAACAAATTCAAGCCACGAGTTGCAATGCCGAAGGATGCTATGGGCAGAATATTAAATTATTCAGGAAGAAGTAAAAGAAGATGGAAGGAGTATACAGTCATTGTACCAAAAAAAAAATTGGCTGACACAGGAGAATTTAAAGAAACAGCATATGATCAAAAGGCAATGGTGGTGGAGGAAATACAGGCTGCTCTGAAGGATCTGGCAAAAATAAATCCCCAAGCATTGATGAAATACCAATTGACCTATTTCAGCAAACAGATACTGCCCTACATGTGCTCACCAAGTTGTGCCAAGAAATTTGGAGGACAACTACATGGGCAACTGACTTGGAAGAGATCCATGTGTATTCCCATTCCATAAAAGGTGACCTGATAGAGTGTGGAAATTATCAAACAATACCACTAATAACACACACTAGCAAAATCCTCCTGAAGATTATCCAGAAGTGACTTGGCTAGTATATTGACAGAGAACTACCAGAAATACAAGCTGGGTTTAGAAGAGGTTGTGGCACTAGAGACATTATTGCCAATGTCAGATGGATCTTGGCAGAAAGCAGAGAGTACTGAAAGAATGTCTATCTGTGTTTCATTGGCTATGCAAAGGTATTTGACTGTGTGGGTCACAACAAATTGTGGCTAACCTTGAGGAAAATTGGAATCCTCGAACACTTCCTTATGCTTATGTGAAACCTATACTTCGACCAAAAAGCAGTCCTCAGAACAGAGCAAGGAAACACTGCATGATTCAAAATCAGGAAAGCAGTGTGTCAGGAAAGCATCATTTCCCCACACCTTTCAATTTGTATACAGAACAGATAATCCAGGAAACAGGACTTTATGAGGAGGAATGTGGCATCAAGATTGGAGAAAGATTCATCAACAACCTATGATATACAGATGACACAACCTTGCTTGCTGAAACTGAAGAAGACCTGAAGCACTTGCTGCAAAAGGTCAAAGACTATATAGTCTTCAATATGGATTGAAGCTCAACATCAAAAAGACAAAGATTCTCACCACTGGACCAACTGGCAGCACCATGGTACATGGAGAAGAGACTGAGACTTATAGCTTACAGCTTACTTGACTCCACAATCAAAACTCTTAACACCCGAAGTTAGAAATTCAGAAGAAAAATTGCATTGGGAAAATCTGATGCCATAGACCTCTCTAGCATGCTGAAAAGCAACTATGTCAGTCTAGATACAAAAGTGCTCCTAATCTAGGCCATGGTCTTCTCAATTACTTGTTATGCTTCAGAGAGCTGGACAATGACTATGGATGACAGAATAGATGCCTTCGAGTTGTGGTGTTGGAGAAGATTCCTGAACATACCATGGACTGCCAAGAAACAAATTGGTCTGTTTGGGAAAGGATGAAATCAAGTCTCTTCTTGGAGGCTAGGATTTTGATGCTCTGCCTCACTTACTTTGGGCAGGAGTCCGGGAGAAACCGGTCCTTGGAGAAGGATATCGTGCCCGGGAAGGTGGAGGGACAGTTCAGGGGAGGAAGACACTGGATGAGATGGATTGATACAGTATCTGGGGCAATGAGGGTTGATGTGTCAGAATTAGTGAGACTGAATCTGGACAGGGAAGGGTCACTATACATATCATCACTATATATCACAGGCAACTCAATGGCACATAACAGCAACAACATATTATATTGGTGGTTTGGGGGGTTTTGTTTGTGTTTTGTTGTTTGAGGTTTTTTTTAAGCCTCTTGTTTAGAGTCAACAAGACCTGAAGGAGGGACTTTGTATTTGAAAGCTGGTTGTTATTATATTTTGGAGGAACATTTTTCTAAGTAGTATAGCACTCTACTGTCAATATGCTGTACTGAGGTAACCTGGGGTTGCTGTGTCAGTGGGATATCAAATGCCATAATGGTTACCCATGGTGGACAGTGTTTGTTGGAGCTCCCAGTTTAAGACAGGTTTGGAAGAAGGAGTGGTATCCACTTCCTAAACAACATGCCTCTGGACACTCTATGAATTTTGATAAAATAGTTATAGAAAGGCTTCAAGCCTTTTGTTTATAGATAGGGTCACTGAGTCCTGTTTGACTAGATGGCTATCATCATCAGCAATAACAATGTTTTTTGAGAATTTCTTCCTGGTCCAAGTATAGGTTTCACATTAGCACAAACAATTCTTTTCAAAGTTATCCACAATTTATTGTGATCCACGCAGTCAAATGCCTTTGTGTAGTCAATGAAACAGATATTTGTCTGGTTGTTTTTGTTTTTGTCATGTGCCATTGAGTTACCTGCAACTCACAGCAACCCTATGTACAACAACCCTAAACTCTGCTCCTCTATCCTGTGCCAATCTTATTGTTTCTGACACATCTACCCCCATTACCCAGTCAGAGTCAATCTTCCTCATTGAGGGTCTTCCTCTCTTGTGCTGTCCCTCTACCCTCCCAAGCATGATGTCCCTCTCCAAGGACTGGTCCATCCTTGTAACATGTTCAAAATATGTCAGTCAAAGCTTCATAATCCTTACCTCCAAGAAGCAGCCTGGTCTCACCCTCTGTAGGATGAATCTGTTTGTTCTCCTAGCAGTCCATGATATCTTCAATACATTTTTCTCCAATACCACAACTCAAAGGCATCAATTTTCTTTCTATCATCCCTAGTCACTGTCTAGCTTTCTGATGCATAGCAAGTAATTGCAAAGACTATGGTCTGGATCAGGCACAACCTAGTCTCCAGACTGACATCTTTGCTCTTTGGAGTACTTTGGAGAGGTCTCTGACAGAGACCTTCCCCAATGTGATTTGTCTTTTAATTCCTCTAGTATTCTTTGTTTTTGGCCAAGATCCATCTGACATTGGTGATTGTGTCTCTAGTTCCATGGCCTCTTATAAACCCAGCTTGTATGTCTGGTCATTCTCTCTCAATGTACAGGCTTGGAGGGAAACTCCTCAACAACCTGCATCATGCACATGACACAACCTTGCTTGCCAAAAATGAGGAGGGTCTGAAGCATTTGTTACAGAAGTTCAAGGACTATTGTCTTCAATATGAATTGAAGCTAAATATCAAGAAGGCCAATTGGCAGCACCATGATATATGGAGAAGAGATTGAGGTGGTTAACAATTTCAGCTTACTCAGCTCCACAATTAACATTCTTGCCACCAGCAATCAGGAAATCAAAATATGAATTGCACTGGGGAAGTCTGTTGGCAGGGATCTTTCCAAAGTCCTAAAGAGTAAAGGTGTCAGTCTAGGCACTATGGTGTGTCTAATGCAGGCCATGGTCTTCTCAATTACTTGCTATGCATCAGAGAGCTGGACAATAACTAAGGATGACAGAAGAAAGATTGATGCTTTTGAGTAGTGGTGCCAGAGGAGAGTATTGAAAGTACTATGGACTGCTAAGAAAACAAATAGGTCTATCTTAGAGAAGGTGAAACCAGGTTTCTCCTTGGAGGCAAGCACATAGCCAGGAGGGACCAGTCCTGGAGAAGAAATTCATGCTTGGAAGGGAGGAGAGACAGAGTAGGAGCGGAAGACTTCGGATGAGTTGGATTGGCACAGTAACTGGGGAAATGGGGGTAGGTGTGTTGGAGTCAGTGAGATTGGGTCAGGATCAGACAGGTGCCGAGCTACTGTACATAGGGTTGTTATGAGTCAAGGGTGTTTTGATGGCACATAACAACTATAACAGTACACAACTGTCAGTAATAACACCGAATTATCACATTGGTGTCCTTCACCGTGATCATTTCAAATTATATAAGTGTATAAATTTTTCCTCCCAAAAACGAAGTAAAAATCATCTTCAATTCAGAAATGTATTATATGGGTATATATTTTCTTTCTGTTAAAAGCATGGAATATTGCACTAAAATTAAGAATTCAGAGCAAGAAACTGTATGATTTAATTGCAATGAAGAACACATTTGTTTGAGAGTATGACTCTGAGAAGAATGGGAATCCCAGAACATTTAATTGTGCTAATACGAAACCTATACTTGGACCAAGAGGCAGTAGTCAGAACAGAGCAAGGTAGCACTGCATGGTTCAAAATTGGGAAGGGTGTACGCCAGGGATGCATCCTGTCTCCATAACTTTTCAACATGTATGCAGAGCAGATTATCCGAGAGGCTGGGCTCTATGAGGAGAATTGTGGCATCAGGATTGGTGGAAGATCTATTAACAATCTGCGTTATGCAGATGACACAACCCTGCTTGCTGAAACTGAGGAGAACCTCATGCACTTGCTGTGAAGGGTCAAGGACTGCAGCCTTCAGTATGGACTACGGTTCAATGTCAAGAAGACAAAGATTCTCGCCACTGGACCAATTAGCAGCGTCAGGATGGATGACGAAGAGATTGAGATTGTTCACAGCTTCAGTTTGCTTGGCTCCACAGTGAACACTCTTGGTACCAGCAGTCAGGAAATCAAAAAGGGTATCGCGATGGGAAAGTCTGCTGTTAGGGACCTCTCAGAGGTACTCAGGAGCAGCAGTGTCTCTCTGGAGACTAAGGTGCGCCTGATACAGGCCATGGTCTTTGCAATCGCTTGTTATGCATCAGAGAGTTGGACAATGACTAAGGAGGACAGAAGGAGAGTGGATGCTTTTGAGCTGTGGTGCTGAAGAAGGGTACTGAATGTACCATGGACTGCCAGGAAAACAAACAGATTCATCTTGGAGAGGATTAAACCAAGCTACTCCTTGGAGGCAAGGATTCTGGGGCTTCATCTGACATACTTTGGACATGTTGCCAGGAGGGACGGGTCCTTGGAGAGGGACATCATGCTTGGGAGGGTGGAGGGACAGCGCAGGAGGGGAAGACCCTCTATGAGATGGATTGATTTGGTGACTGGGGTAATCGGGATGGGTGTGTCAGAGGCGGTGCGGTTGGCGCAGGATAGAGCAGGGTTTAGAGCTTTTGTGCATGGGGTCGCTATGAGTCGGAAACAACTCAACAGCACATAACAACATGAGATCATTGTAAATTTTATAGCATTTGCAGTTTTGTTCTCTACTGTCAGTTGTAAGGTTTTATATAATGGCTTTCTTGTATGGCGGCATCAAAAGCTATATGTGGACTTTCATGTTAGTCTTAGCATTCCAAAATTGAATAATTGAATAAATTAAAATTGAATAAATGCCTTTATTTAAGAAAGCAAGTAAATTCACTTTGTTAACTGCATTTAAATTTTTTTTAATTCTTTTTAAAAAAATAGTGGTACCTAAAATTATTTCCTGTAAGCACAAAGAACCTCTGGTGGCCTTGTCAGTGGAGATTTCCCCTGCCAACCGAAAGGTTCAAATCAACCAGCTGCTCCAAGGGAGAAAGATGGGCAATCTCCTCCTCTATAATTTACAGCCTCTGAAGCAATGAAACAATGGAAGGTCAGCTGTGAGCTTGTTCCTACTTGACAGCAGTGAGTTTGAGTTTTTTAATCTAAAGTATTTTGTAAATTAAATTTTTTTACTAGGAGGTGATTCTTACCACTGGGCCATTTAGCAGCACCATGATAGAAGAAGAGTTTGAGGTGGTTAAAAATTACAGCTTGTTTCGCTGTACTCTAAGCACCAGCAGTCAGAAAATCAAAAGATTAATTGCATTGGAAAAAATCTGTTGTCAGGGACCTCTCCAGAGTGCTGAACAGCAACAATGTCAGTATAGAGAGGAAGGTGTGCCTAATCTAGACCATGGTCTTCTCAATTACTTGTTATGCCCCAGAGACCTAGACAATGTCAAGTTGTAGTCCTGGAGAAGAGTCGTGGACATACCATGAACTACCGAGAAAACAAACGGGCCTATCTTGGAGAGGGTGGAACAAGTTTCTCCTTGGAAGCTAGGATTTTGAAGCTCTATCTCACATACTTTGGGCACGTGGCCAGGAGGGAGCCAATCCTTGGAGAAGGACATCATGCTTGGAAAGGTGGAGGGACAGCACAGGAAAGAAAGACAGTGGATGACATGGATTGATACAGTAACTGGGACAATGGGCATTGGTGTATCAGATTTAGTGAGACTGGCTCAGGACAGGGCAGAGCTCAGTGCTTCTGTACATAGGGTCACTTGGGTCACAGGCAACTCAACGGCACATAACAACAACAGTGCAATTGTGAGAAATAGCATAGATATCCTATGTGTATACTCCCCAGTTTCCCCCAATTATAACATTTTACAATTTATAGTACAATATTATTACAGAATACTGACATTGTTGAGGTCAGCATTTAACACAACAAAATTCTTTATTTTGCCTTCTTATGGTCAAACCTACTTTCCTACAACACCCACCTCACATTGTTACTGTTGTTGTTAGATGCTGTTGAGGCGATTTTGAGTCATAGAGACCCTATGAAAAACAGATCTGCACCCTGTCCTATCCTGTGCCATCCTCACACTTCCTGACACTCTAGGGCCCATTGTCGCAGTCACTGTATCAATCTACCTTATGGAGCGTCTTCATCTCCTTTGCCAGACTTCTATCCTTCCAAGTTCATGTCCATTTTCAGGGAATAGCCTCCCCTCAGCAAGATGCCTGAAGTGTATGAGGCAAAGCCTCATCATCCTTGCCTCCAAAGAATACGCTGACTGCCCGTTCTCCGAGGCATATTTTTTCGGTGCTGTCAACTTGGTTCGAACTCATAGGAACCCTGTATACAGGAGAAGAAAGCCAATCCTGCACTATCCTCATGATCACTACTATGCTTGTTGCAGGTATTGTGTCGATCTATGTTTTTGAGAGCTTTCCTCTTTTTGTTGATTCTACACTTTATGAAGCATGGTGGCTTTCTCCAGGGACTGTCCCTTGTTAATAAAGTTATCAAAGTTTGTGATAAGAACATCCTTACTTTAACTTCTGACAACTAACCTGTTCTCCATTTCTATAAAGTTTAGTTTTGATAAAAGTTTTATTGCTACCCCATGATGAAGCAACCTCATTGCTAAGTATCTACATGAGAAAATGACCTACATGAAGGGGTATATGTGCCTTAGGAGTTGTGCTTCAGAACTAAATGCTATATCTCACTGGCAGTTCAAATCTACCATCAGGAGGAAAAGAGTGCATCAGGGATGTATCCTGCCCCTGTACCTTTTCAATCTGTATGCAGGGTTTTATGAGGAGGGGTGTGGCATCACAATCGGAGAAAGACTCATTAACAACCTATGACATGCAGATGACATTTGCTTGCTGAAACTGAAGAAGTGCTTTCTGCAAAAGGTCAAGGACTATAGTCTACAATATGGATTGAAGCTCAACAGCAAGAAGAAAAAGATTCTCATCACTGGGCCAATAGACAGCACCATAATAGATGGAGAAAAGATTGAGGTTGTTAGCAATTACAGCTTGCTTGGATCCACCATCAATATTCTTAACACCAGCAGTCAGGAAATCAAAAGACGAATTGCAGTGGGAAAATCTGCTGTCATGGTCCACTCCAGAGTGCTGAATGAAAAATTGTCAGTCTAGATACAAAGGTGAGCCTAATCCAGACCATGGTCTTCTCAATTACTTGTTATGCCTCAGAGTTTGACAATGACTAAAGATGATAGAAGAATAGATGCCTTCGAGTTGTGGTGCTGGAGAAGAGCCTTGAACATACCATGGACCACCAAGAAAACAAGTAAGTTTATTCTGGAGATGGTGAAACCAAGTTTCTCCTTGGAGGCTAGAATTTTGAAGCTCCATATAACTTACTTTGGGCACTTGGGCAGGAAGACTAATCCTTGGAGGACAGCATGCTCAGAAGGGTGGAGGGACATTGCAGGAGAGGAAGATCCCAGAAGAGATGGGTTGATACAGCAACTGGAACAATGGGGATTGGTATGTCGGAGTTAGATTGGCTCAGGACAGGAAAGGGTTCAGAACTGCCATATATAGGGTCTCTATACATCACAGGATAGAGCAGGGTTTAGGGCTGCTCCTTGGAGTCAAAGATTCTAAAGCTTCATTTGATGTATTTTGGACATGTTGCAAGATAGGATCAGTCCTTGGAGAAAGACATCATGCTTGGGAGGGTGAAGGGACAGCATAGGAGAGGAAGACCCTCTATGAGATGGATTGATTCAGTGACTGGGGTAATGGAGGTAGGTGTGTCAGAGACAATGAGGTTAGCACAGGATATACCAGGATTTAGGGCTGTTGTACATAGGGTTGCTATGAGTTGCAGGCGACTCAGTGGCACATAACAACAACAGCAGCAGCAACATTAAACCAGTATAATGAGATAGCAAAATATTTCTTTTGCTGAAAGATCCTCTGTTCAACTTGAAAACTTTGAATATCTGCAAAATCTAGTCCAAAGTAAGCCATCAGGTTATAGCAGTCAACACTAGCTCACAGCATGGATCGTCTCTTTCTCTGGTTGGGTTCTGGTAAACTCATCCATAGCCATCCATGAGTAATTCATACCGGCATCAGCTGCAAGCTCAGGAGCCCACACTTCTCCCTGCATTCCAGACCTATTGGTCTCCTTATTCAGCCCTAACCTCCACATGGGTCAAGTCAAGTCAACAAGGCAGGAGCCCCTGACTCCTTGCTGCTCAAGCCAACAATCCCTCCCTGTTCATCTACACATCTCTGCATGTTAGGCTGAAGGTATATGTCCAAGCTTTTGTTTTAATTTTAAAAAACAAAACAAACAACTATAGGTCCATTAGCATTACTAGGTTACAGCTTCTTCAGCTTCACATCTGGGATATCTGTTGTTGTTAGAGGATGTTGCTTGCAACTCATAGTGACCCTATGTATAACAACTCTGAACCCTACTCTATCCTGAGCCAACTTTACTGTCTCTGATACAACTACCCCCATTACTCCACTCACTGAGTCAATTCTTATCGAGGATCTTCCTCTCTTACGCTGTCCATTCACCACCCCAAGTATAATGTCCCTCTCTAAGGATTGATCATTCCTTGTAATATGTCCAAAGTATGTCAGACCAAGCCCCAAAATCCTTGTCTCCAAGGAGCAGCCTGGTCTCACCCTCTCCAGGATGAACCTGTTTGTTCTCCTAGCAGTCCATGGTATATTCAGTACTCTTCTCCAGTACCACAGCTCAAAGGCATCAACTCTCCTTCTATCATCCTTAGTCATTGTCCAGCTTTCTGATGCATAGTGTATAATTACAAAGACTATGGCCTTGGTCATGTGCACCTTAGTCTTCGGACTGACATTGTTGCTCTTCAGTACTCTGGAGAGGTCCGTGACAGCAGCCTTTCTCTGTGCAATTCATCTTTTGATTTCTTGGCTGCTGCTACCAAGAAAGCTGATTGTAGAGCCAAACAAACTAAAGCTGCCAAGAATTTACCTATCATGCCATCTATCATGATACTGCCCAGTAGTGAGAATGTTTGTTTTCTTGATGTTGAGCTTCAATCCATATTGAAGGCTGCAGTCCTTGACCTTCTGCAGCAAGCATTTTAGGTCCTCCTTAGTTTCAGCAAGCAGGGTTGTGTTATTTGCATAATGCAGGTTATTGATGACTCTACCTCCAATCCTTGTGTCACATTCCTGCTCATAGAGCCCAGTCTCCCAGATAATCTGTTCTGCATATAGATTGAAAAGGCATGGAGATAGGATGCATCCTTGGTGCACACCCTTCCCAATTTTAAGCCATGCAGTGTTTCCTTGCTCTGTTCTGACTACTGCTTCCAGGTCCAAATATGAGTTTTGCCTACACACAATCAAGTGTTCTGGGATTCCCATTCTTCTCAGAGTCAGACACAGTTTGTTGTGATCCACACAGTCAAATTCTTTTGCATAGTCAATGAAACATTGATTCCTCCGGTACTCTCTGCTTTCATCCAAGATCCATCTAACATTAGCTATAATATCCCTAGTACCATGACCTCTTCTAAATCCAGCCTGCACATCTGGCAGTTCTCTGTTGATGTGCTGTTCCAGTCATTTTCTTTTATAATTTTCAGCAGAATCTTGCTTGCATGTGATATTAATGATATTGTTTGATAATTTCTGCACTGTCAGGGCAACTTTGTTTGGAATGGTAACAAATAATAGATCTCTTCTATTCAGTTGGGGATCTATGAAGTATTAAAAAATTAAAAACAATGAACCCACATGTCATTTCTTGAATCCCAAGATCTTGAGCCAATCTGTCTTCTCTCCATGTTTGTTTTATGTAGTTAATGGAAAGGCAACGCAGTTTGCTAGAGCCACCACGTTGTTGTTGTTGTACTATACAGTCAGAACCAACCCATAACTGGCTCTCCGGTGAGTTTCCAGAGGCAGTTGTTCACATGGGAGGAGATTGCCCATCCTTCTCCTGAGCAGTGACTGGTGGCCTCGAACCACATGCCTATGAGATTGCAGTGTGGCTTCTTGCCACTAGGTCACCAGAGCTCCCTAGAGCCACCATAACAAGAAACAAATAAATAAAATGCTACATATCGGTGGTTTTAAAGGATAGAAATTGTTTCTTAAAATTTGGGGTACTAGAAGTCTAAATTTAGGGCATGCACCCAGAAGAAGTTTTGAGGTTAACTTTCACTTCTAAGAACTCAGTGAAAGAGAAGAAAACCCTCAACACAATGGATTAACACAATGACTACAGCAGTGGACTCAAGTGTATCAGAGACGATGAGAATGGCACCTGAAGGACAGTATTCCCTTCTGTTGTTCCTAGAGTCGCTGTGAGTTGTACTCAACTGGATGTTACCTAACTGCGACAACAACAACAGCCACGGCAATCTTGAGTGTGTGTGTCTCTACCTGTCTGTCTCTGTGCCTTTCAACTCTTTTTATAACTCAGAAATAACCACCATTAGAACCAACCTACTCAAATATGAACTCAACCCTAACCAGAAAAACCTAATATAATTTAAAAAACCTCAAACCCCTACTCACCAAAAGGACTAAATCCACAGGTATCCAGAATTCAATACAAACTTTTTAGTGGACACAATTCAGTCCACAAAAAAGAAGTATCCAAAAAATACATATATTTCAACCTCTCTGAAAAATAAGTCTAAAATACAGTATTTTAAATACTGAAGTGATTACATTTTCAATTATTACAACTGGATCATGTGAAATACTTGCCAAAAATCTTAGATATCCTTTTGACTATTAGCTTCTAAATTAATTGTAGGGGCATATAATCATAACTTGGTTCTTGGAAAGAAAAGATAATTTTAATCTGATTTAGTTACAGAGAGAAAATATCATTTCCTTTCTGTCAGTAATGCTAACAAGATGATATGTAATTCTCTATCAGATGAATTACAAGTAAGCAAATCATATTAGGTGGATGAAGGTGAAAAGATGAATAAAATAAAAAGATTTAGGCTTAGCTCTGCTTTGAATGCCAACAACTAAAACTGGAATGTTCAGTTTTGTCACATGAATTTTATCACATTATGTGTTTGCCTACTATCATTTGCACCTTTTTTGTGCTATTTTAGTCATATTTAAGTAAAAAAAAAAAACAAAACCCAAGATTAAATAATTTCTTTTTTGCAAATCCTAATGCTCAAATCTGCTTTCAACCACACAGGTAACTCTTCTCTGATTTGGGGCACTTTTCCTATTTCTCCCATGATGTGACTGACCCAAATGCCACTGAACTGGGACCATTTCTTCTCTCAGGCCTGAATATACACACCTTTCAAACTCTTCTTGAGATCCAGCTGAAATATTCTTCTCTTTCTTTCCCTCCTCTGTTCCTCATCATCCTCTCTCAAAAGCATCCCATCATTCAAGATATTCTCTCAAAAGTGCCATCCTACAACCTCTCCTGGGGACAGGTTGCTAGTCCTCAGCAGAGGCAAGACCTAATTCAAGAGCAGAGTTATATAGAAAAATGGTCAAATACTCCATTTCCCTTTTAGGGAAAAGGTTATAAAACAAATTTCTTTTCCATTCAACTATTTGTGAAAATTTTGTTTAATAACAATAACCACAATGTAACAGCATTTTCTCCCCTACTTCCTTTAATTCTCATTTTCATTAATCCTTCTCGTCAAGCCCTTTCTGCCTTCTGCGCATTATCTTCAGGCAAATGCTGCTCTTTTGATGTTGTTTGGGTGTTTATTCTAAGGAATAAGTGCATTCCACTGCTTCCCTGGTGTTATTGGTCACCGTATGTTGTTGTTACGTGCCAGAATGAGATGGATTGACTCATTGACTGGGGAAAGATCACTGTATGTTGTTGTTGTTATTTGCCATCAAGTTGTTTGTGACCCATAGTGACCCCATGTACAGCAGCTCTGAACCCTGCCCTGGCCTGAGTAAGTCTCACTAATTTCAACATACTAACCTCCACTGCCCCTATATCACTGTCACTATATCATTCCATCTCACCTGGGATCTTCCTCTCCTGTGCTGCCCCACCACCCTTTCAAGCATGATGTCCTTCTCCAAGAACCGGTCTTTCATGGCTATGTGTCCAAAGTATATGAGTCAGAGCTTCAAAATCCTAGCCTCCAAGAAGAAACTTAATTTCACTCTCTCCAAGACAGACCTATTTGTTTCCTTGGCATCTATGATATGTTTAAGACTCTTCTCCAGCACCATAACTCAAAGGTATCAATTCTTCTCCTGTCATCCTTAGTCATTTTCCAGCTCTCTGATGCATAGCAAGTAATTGAGAAGACCATGGCCTGAATCAGGTGCTCTTTAATCTCTAGACTGACATTGTTGCTTTTCAGCACTCTGGAGATGACCCTGACAGTGGATTTTCCCAGTACAATTTGGCCACCATATCGACCTGCGTATTATTTGGCTGAAGGTTGAGCCACAGAGCTGAGTTTTGTTCCAGATTAGAAAAGCAACAAACAGCCCTAGTCTCAGGGCCTCCACAAGTCTTTATTAACCCAGCTGGCCTATCCTCTGATATGCTTCTGCATTCTGTTGTACATCCCTTATGCCCAACCCCATGCAGGATTTACTACTGTGAACCCTCTTTTGAGTAGTTAGTTGTAGTCAGGCATCATCTATTTCTGGTCTCAGAGGTGTGGAACTTGAGGTTCACATGGTCCCTCAGTCTTTTGGAATAAATGTTTTTATGGATCTTTACTCTTCTTCCGTCTTCTTTAACAGAGAGAGAGAGAACTAACTGCGTGCTAAATGGCTGTTTGCAAGCTTTTAAGACCCAGTCCCTACTCACCAAAGTAGGATGCATAGCATTGTCTTTATGGACTATGTTTTGCCATTTAACTTGAATGTGCCCCAAGATTATGGTTTCAAAGCCCAGAACCAGGAACTCTTCCCTTCGGGTGTTTGGCTATGATTAGGAATCCTGCCTATCATCATCTTATATTGGTTCTGCTAAATGCATAAATATACAGCACATGCACTATATATTGTTGTTATTATGTGCTATTAAGTCTCCTGTGACTCATAGCAACCCTATGTACAATAGGTCTGAACTCTGCCCTATACTGAGCCAGGCTCACTGTCTCTGACACGTCTAGCCCCATCACCACAGTTATTCTGTCAATTCTTCTCATCCAGGGTCTTTCTTTCCTGTACTGTCCCTCTATCCTTCCAAGCATTATGTCCTTCTCCAAAGACTGGCCCCCTCCTGACAACATGCCCAACGTATGTAAGATGGAGCCTTAAAATTTTTGCCTCCAAGGAGCAACCTGGTTTAACCCTCTCCAAGACAGACTTGTTCTCTTGGCAATACCTGGTATGTTCAATATGCTTCTCCAGCACCCCAACTCAAAGGCATCAATTCTTCTTCTGACACCTTTAATCATTGTCCAGCTCTCTGATGCATAGCAAGTAAGTTCAAAGACCATGACCTGAATCAAATGCACCTTAGTTTCTAGACTAAGAACATCATTGCTCTTTACCACTTTGGAGAGGTCCCTGACAGCAGCTGTACCTAATGCAATTTATCTTTTGATTTCCTGACTGCAGGTGCCAAGAGTGTTGATTGTGGAGCTGAGCAAAGCTCTAACTGTTACAACCCCAGTCTCTTTTCCATCTATTATGGTGCTGCCAGTTGGCCCAGTGATAAGGACCTTTGTCTTTTGATGCTGATGTTCAATCCATATTGAAAACTACAGTCCTTGACCTTCTGCAGCAAACACTTCAGGTCCTCCTTAGTTTCAACAAGCAGGTTGAGTCATCTGTATAACACAGTTTGCTTAGTCTTCCTCCAATCCTGATGCCACATCCTTCCTCATAAAGTTCAGCCTCCTGAATGATCTGTTCTGCATACAGTTGCAAAGATTTGGAGACTGGATGTATTCTTGACACAATCCTTTCCTGATTTTGAACCATGCAGTATTTCCTTGCTCTGTTCTGAGAACTCATTTCTGGTGCAAATATAAGTTACGCAGGAATACAATCAAATGTTCTGGGATTCCCATTCTTCTCAAGACTAGCCACTAACATTAGTATATACACCATACACAGCATATATTAATATGAATGTAGAAATACTATCTACCAAGCCTATGTATTATCATGGTCATAGTCTTTTTTTCACCTGTCCATACCTGTTTTCCTGCCTGTCTTCTTGAATATTAGCTTTTAGATTTTTTATTATTATTATTATTGATATTGCAGGTTTAAGGCAGGTCTGTAGGTCCATAGGGAGTTGCACTCTAACCCAAAGGCAGCGTCTCTCTATCAATTTAAATCCACCAGTAGCTCCATGAGAGAAAGGTGGATAATCTCCCATGCAATTTATAGCCTCTGAGGAGGGTCAGCTATCAGCTGTTCCAATTCTGGGGTGATGAGTACATGTATAGTAGTACTGCAGGAATCTGTGTTTAATAGTATTGACTTCAGTTGATTGTCTTTTTTGTGTATCTCTCTGGCTCTTGTACACTCAGCATTTCTTATGCTGAAGGAACTAAAGAACAAATTCAAGCTGCAAGTTGCAATGCTTAAGAATGCTATTGGAAGAATATTGAATGATTCAGGAAGTATTAAAAATGAAAAGATGGAAAGAGTATACAGAGTCATTGTACCAGAAAGAAGTGGCTGACACAGAAGAATTTCAAAAAATAACATATGAGCAAGAGGCAATGGTGATGAAGGAAGGAGTACAAGCTTCTCTGAAGGACTTGGCAAAAAACTAAAGCCCCAGAAATTTATGGAATACGAACTGAGGTATTTGAACAAACAGATGCTGCCCTGGATGTACAACACCAAGTTGTGCCAAGAAGTCTGGAGGACATCTACCTGGCCAGCTAACTGGAAGAGATGCATATTTATTTGCATTCCAAAAAACAGTGATCAGACTGGGTGTGGAAATTACCAAACAATATCACTAATACCACAAACTAGTAAACTCCTGCTGAAGAATATCCAGAAATGACAGGAACAGTACACTGACATAAAACTACAAGAAATGCAAGCTGGGTTTAGAAGAGGTCATGGCACTAGAGACATTATTGCCAAAGTCAGATGGATCTTGGCAGAAAGCAGAGAGTACCAGAAGAATGTCTATCTGTGTTTCAGACTGTGTGGACCACAACTAACCTTGAGGAAAATGGCAATCCCAGAACACTTGATTGTGCTTATGCGAAACCTATACTTGGAGCAAGAAGCAGTCATCAGACCAGAGCAAGGAAACACTGCATGGTTCAAAACCAGGAGAGGAGTGTGTCAGGGATGTGTTCTGTCCCCATACCTTTCACTATTGTATGCAGAACAGAAAATTCAAGAAGCAGGGCTTTATGAGGAGGAGTGTGGCATCAAGATTAGAGGAAGATTCATCAACAACCTGTGATATGCAGATGACACAACCTTGCTTACTGAAACTGAAGAAGACCTGAAGTGTTTGCTTCAGAAGGTCAAGGACCATAGTCTTCAATATGGATTGAAGCTCAACATCAAGAAGACAAAGATTCTCACTACTGGGCCAACTGGCAGCACCATGATAGATGAAGAAGAGACTGAGGTTGGTAACAATTACAGCTTGCTCAACTGCACAATCAACACTTTCAACACCAGGAGTCAGTAAATCAAAAGATGAATTGCATTTGGAAAATGTGCTGTCAAAGACCTCTCCAGAGTACTGAAAAGCAACAATGTTAGTCTAGAGACGAAGGTGCGCCTAACCCAGTCCATAATCTTCGCAATTACTTGCTATGCATCAGAGAGCTGGACAAAGACTAAGGATGACAGAAGAATCAATGCCTTCGAACTGTGATCTGGAGAAGAGTCTTGAACATATGATGAAGTGCCAAGAAAACATTAAGTCTTTTTTGGAGAGGGTGAAACCAAATTTCTCCTTGGAGGCTTGGATTTTGAAGCTCTCTCTCACGTACTTTGTGCATGTGGCCAGGAGAGATGGGTCCTTGGAAAAGGACATTATGCCCGGAAGGGTAGAGGGATAGCACAAGAGAGGAAGACCCCAGAGGAGATGGATTGATACTGACTGGGGCATTAGGGGTTGGTGTGTCAGAATTACTGAGACTGGCTCAAGACAGAGCAGAGTTCAGAGATGCTGTACATAGGGTCACTTAGGCCGCAGTACATAGGTCGCAGGCTACTCAACAACACAACACCAAATCTGTATCTTCCTTTTCTTTAGTCTAATGTGCTTATCCTGCCCTTATTCTTTTTGCCTTTCCCTTTACTCATCTTAATGTGTCCACTATCTATTTACTAATTTCCACTCCCCTCTCCCTCTCTTCACATTGAATACTCTAGAGGTAAAAAAGGTCTTGAGGCCAGGGCATGGTAATTAAGGACCAGAGGAAGAAAACCACCTAATAATTACCAAATGTTTACCCAACTCTGAGGTGAGGAGGAGCAGGCAAAGAAATTAGACTGGAAACTGAGTACTCAGTATACACCAGGAAGGGTACATATGCCATGAAAGAGTTGCCCTTTTGTGTTGTGGAGTGGAGTGCTCATTAAGCATATTGTATGAATGGATGCCATAGGTTAGCGGAGTTTCCCCCCCTTTCTTTGATACATACTCAGCAGAGAGTTCTGGTAACCTAGTGGTTAAGGACTTTTACTGCCAACCCAGAGGCAGGCAGTTCAAATCCAACAGATTCTCCATGGGAGAAAAATGAGCAGTCTCCTCCTGGTGATTTACAGCCTCTGAAAACCTGCAGGAGGATCAGCTATGGGTTGGTTCCAACGTGATGGTTCATAACAATAACAACATTACAAGTGTATCAGGGATGGTGGGGATGATACGATAAGTGTGTGTGTGTGTGTGTGTGTGTGTGTGCGCTTTCCTATTGCAAGTACTTCAGGGATGGTGAGCATGACACAGGATAGGGCAGGTTTTGGATCCAGTGTTCATAGGGTCACTATTGGTTATAATCAATATTTGTTACCTATCAACATTTATGAGACTGCAAACTCCCTGAAGCTAATACAGCGCTTTAATACGGTGACTTTGATAGGGGAAATGAAGGGCATGTTTTGTTTTCTGAGGGATATTTAGCCTTGTGTGGAGACCTTTTCAGTTGTTTATCCTGGATAAGAGGAATTGACACAGTGACTGTTGCAATGGGGTTAGGTGTGTCAGAGACAGTGAGGTTAGCTCAGGATAGGGCAAGGTTCAGAGTTCTTGTTCAGAGAGGGTCATAACGAGTCATAATCAACTTAACAGCACAGAACAACAACAATCCTGGAGGGGAAAAGGACTACTTACCTCTAATAGAAACCAGGAGTGCAAACATACAAAACAGAACTCAGTGCTTTGCTATTGAGTCAGAATAGTCCCATAGCTGACCCTGAATGGCCTCAAGGCTATAAAGTGCATGGAAAGAGATGATCCATCTTTGTCCCTTGGAGAACTTGTGAATTTGAACCACCAACGAGGAGCAGCCTTTGGGATAGAGGTGCAGCTCCCTATGGTCTACACCACCAGAGAGCTCCCCTAAAGCACAGTCTCTGCAACTGATATTCAACTCAGAAATGTCCAGAGTGATGAGACTGAGAAACCCTGATCAAGAAATTAGCAGAGTTAAAGATTCTAAAAGGCATTCAGAATTCCTAAAAATGACTTTCTGTGGCTAAATTTTCTACATTGCTATTGTTGCTATGTGTCATGGAATCAGAACTGGCTCATAAATGACCCTCCAGGGAGTTTTCAGAGACTAGGAACCACGTAGGAGGGGAGTCCTCATGTTTCTCCTGAGCTACTCAATGTGAACTGCCTGTCTTTGGGTTGGCAGGGCAACTCCTTCCCCACTAGGCTACCAGACCTTCCGAAACTGCTCTTAGGGAGTTAAAAACTAGAGGAAAATCCTACATGGTTAATGAAAATGGGAAGATGACAGTGGTTTCTGAATCTTGACTCATTCAAGGCAAACCCCTTTCCATTTGTATTTAGAGGTGACCAATTTAAAAGCTAAAGTTATCTTAATCAGCAAGCTTTTGTAATGAAATGCAGCAGGATTTACTTTTATATCAAAGGAGCTCCCCAGATAGTTAAAGAATGCAACCGAATACAATTAAAAGATCACGAGTAAGCAGAATAGAATGCCTTGGCTGCATTCTGGGAGACTGCAGTTAATAATCCAGAATCTAATGAGAGGTTTAAATTCACTGGCCCTGAACTCTGAATTTATCAATGGTTTTTACCTAGATTTTCATTTCCAAGTAATGAAGTGATGAGTAAGAACCAAACGAAATTATTTCAGCTTGGGAAAAATTGCTTTACAAATGATTCAAATAACAATGATTTGAAATTGAGAAGACATGAACTAGGATAAAACGATAAGATTTAGACAGGGAAATAGCTTAATGTCAAGGAAGAGCTGAATCAATACACAGATTTAACCAAATTTAGTCCCTTTGCCTAGCCACAGCCAGATCTAGGAATTGATGAGAAAAAGTATCATGCAGTATGACGCATCATGCAGTGATTTGACCATCTCTATGGGTTCAGAGAAGGAACAGCCTAGTAATCTGCTTCAAAAACATCTCAACCTTAAAAGTAGTTTGGTTTTTGTGGGTTTTTTGTTTGTTTTTTTGTTTTGTTGTTGTTCTTGTTCTTGTTGTTGTTGTTAAGTGCTGTCAAGTCGTAGATGCCTTATAGTGACCCAGTGAACGAAAGACCTGAACACTTGTGAAACTTTCATCGTTTCTCCAGGTTCATAGGGTTTCCGGAGGCAAGCTATTTCAGAAGTGGATGCCGCTCCTGTTTCCAGCTTGTTTTAATAAGGGAGTTCCACCAAACCCGGTCCACCATGGGTAACCATTATCACATTTGACACATCCGTGTCACAGTGTTCAGCATCACAGCAACCACAGGTTACCTCTGTACAGCAAATGAACAGACCAGTGCTATACCACTTGGAAGAATGTTTCACCAAAAACAATTAAAATCAGGTCTGAGGGCCGCGGATTAAAATTACTTACCTTTGGCTTGATAGCATCGCTTTCTGTCCACTAGGCCAACTGAGTGTTTGGTTTAACCAAACTTTTTATTTACTGTTCTGTAGATGTTTACACACATTTACATGATCTTATTGAGGAAAGGGGAAAGGAGAGGTTCTTACAGATTCCCAAGGAAACGTCAGAAAAGCAATATATGGCCAGCATTAGCCATGTGTGTTTTGGGTGGTGGTGGGAGTGTTACTGAGTGAATAGTGTTTCCCTTATGTGAGCATCTGGTTTTGTTTTCTTTTGAGGAATGTGGAGTGAGTGGCTGAAAGATAGAAGAATGTTGCATGGCCTCTACAGTTCCCAGCTCAATGAAAATGGTCAAATCACTGCATAATTTTATTTAGTCTAATAAAAATGTTTGCTAAAGCCAAGCAGGAGGAGCTCTGGTAGCCCAGTGGCAAAAAGCTGAGCTGCAATACCAAAGGTATGCTGTTCGAGCCACCAGTTGCTCTACGGGAGGATGGGCAGTCTCCTTCTATGTGATTAACTTTCTCTGAAAACCTGCTGGAGGGTCAGCTATGGGTCACTTCCTACTCTATGGTATACAACAACAACGAAGCCAAACAGGAGAAGCCAGTTTTTACCTGGTACCTGTATTCCAAGAGTCCTATTAAAAAACTATCATACAGACAACAATGCTTCTAGTATCAAAGAAAATAGTTATTACTATCACTGCTGTTACTGCCAATAGCAACATAAAATTCTAAGAGAAAAATTGACTATTGTTCAAGAGAGGTTATTTTAAAAAAAAAAAGAGGAAAACTAACTCTTCCTAATCAAACAGCTGATGCTTTCATAGTCTTTTTGACATATACTATGTCAGGTATGGTGCTTGGCTGAGGAAGGAAAAGGGCATGTTATACTTTCCCTTTCATGCACAACTTATACATAAAATCCTACAAAATGATTGCATAGGTTTTCTCACCCATTTGTTTCTCCGTGGTCATGGTCACTATTGCTTGCTTTTCTGTCTCTTGATGACCACCATTTCATCTCCTCCCACTAGAATCTACCAGAATTCATCCTTTAGCTGGACCCAAATTAGAGAATTTCTGACATTCCCTTTACATGTATCCTTCTTTGTCTCCAAATAGCTTTGCACTCTATAAATACCTGTTGTCGTGCCTTTGCACTGGAGG
Organism: Elephantulus edwardii; assembly: GCF_000299155.1. NCBI lineage: Eukaryota > Metazoa > Chordata > Mammalia > Macroscelidea > Macroscelididae > Elephantulus > Elephantulus edwardii. The sequence goes on along the minus strand of NW_006399752.1, from coordinate 4,428,785 downwards.
TTTTCCACTCACCTGCTCCTGAAAGACCTCTATCTGTCAGCTGAAGAAAGATAGCTTCACTTCACTTTTCTTAGCAGTTCTTTGTGTTTAGTCCCCTGATTGAAGCCCCCTTCCCCTGCCAAATATTGTCGCACAGCACCAGTATACAGTCTGTGTGAATATTGTAAATAATCTTCAGCATTGTTATGAGAATATGCCTTTATGGAATTCCCTAAACTATACTCATTCTTTTTAAGAAAACTTAATTCTTCATTTTTGAGGAAATGTAAATATTAATTACTTCCTTAAACTAATGGTCATTAACTCACTTCGTACCAATAGTAAGGAACTTAGGAGACATATTGCACTGGGAAAATCTGCAGTTAGAGACATGTCCAAATTACTGAAGAGTAATGATGTCATTTTGAGAACTAAGGTACATCTGATATAGGCCTTAGTCTTTCCAGTCACTTGCTATGCATCTGCAATGAATAAGAATGGCAGAGGAAGAACTGATGCCTTGAAATGTGGTGTTAGGGAAAGGTGCTGAACATCCCAAGGAGAGCCAAAAGAACAAACAAATTATGTCTTGGACAGGGTGTAGCCAGAGTGCTCTCTGGAGGCAAAGATGAAGCTTCGCCTCATATACTTAAGGCATGTTCCTAGGAGGAGCTATTCCTTTGAGAGGGACATGATTCTCAGAAAGGTGGAGGGTCAGCAAAGGTCACCCTCAACCGGGTGGATTGACACAGTGACTGATAGAATGGGCTCTAATGTATCAAGAAGTGCGAGGATGGCACAAAGTAGGACAGGATTCAGATCAGTTGTTCATAGGGTCACTATGGGTTATATTTTACTTGATGGCACCTAATAACAACAACAATGGTTATTATTTGATGAAAATGTTATTCTCACAGAGCCTTGGTTGACTCGTGGTAAAGAGTTGCACTACCAAGCCAAAGGCACATGGTTGGAATGCACAAACTGCTCCCCAGATAAAAGATGGTCGATCTCCCCTTGTGCAGTTCTCAGCCTCTGAGAACCCTCTGAAGAGTCAGCTGTGAATTTGCTCTCACTTGACTCAAACAGCAACATTATAAAAAGGGCACAAAATCACTCAATATGATAGGATAGATACCGAGTGACTTTGCTATGCTCCTTTCTTACTGCCCTCAAGTTAGTTGGTTCTGACTCATAGGGAGAAACCCTCCATCAGGTTTTTCAACCCCTAGATCTTAATGGAAGGTGACTGTCTGTCCTTCTTCATAGTCACTGGTAGATTTGAACCACTGCAGACACAAAGCCTTTTTTGTTTAGTAGTGCAACACACTACAAACTACCAATGAGCAAAAACTCCCTTGGCTGCAGGGCCAGTTTGATAGTATGTTTCAGAAATAGGTAAGCTTGTGTGCAACCCTGAAGTCAATGAATGATGATACTCCTTACTTGCATTGAGACACTCTTTATTTACAGGTGGCCATCTATCACTTTTCTGTAGCAGGTTCTTTTATTTATACATTAGCCCCAGTTCCTTTTACAGATCTAAGAGTTTGGTCTTACTTGCAAGAATCAATGAAATACAGACAAAATATGTAAAATATTATCTTCCAAAAGCTTTGCTTTCTGATAATCAATGAGAATCCAATTTTTTATTTTGGCTCTGACTTGGGGGGAAATCCTAGAATGCACTTGGCACAAATGCAAATGTGAATTCACTTATGAGTGGTTATAATGTTTTTCTTCTACTGCACCTCATATAAACTGTTTTGGATTTTCAAGCAATGAACAAATCTTGCACTTAAATGCAGGACCAAAAAAGACAGAGAAGTATATATATTTATTTATAAGGCAGGGTAACATCGCTTAAGTCACAAATCCACACGGGGGTCCAGACCCAGTCTGATGAGGCAACTGGGAGCACTGAATCTGGTTGAGAAGAAGGCCTGATTCTGAAAAACAGTACCCTCCCCCAATCCCACCACCCTGTTCTGTTTATTTTGCCTCTTGTCTAAAGCTCCTCTGTTTTGTTTCAGCTGGCAGGGTTCATCTACGCCTGCTATGTTGTGAAATGTATAACTGAAGAAGAGGACAGCTGTAAGTATTAAAGCTCTATTATGTTTCTTTCAAGTACAAAGCATCTTTTCCCTTTTTGTTACCTAGCCTCTACTTCTCAGACAATTATCTCCCAAAGCATCATTAGAACAAGACACAACTTTTTGTGCTCATCAAGGCTAAGGTGTTTTTCCTAAAAGTGCCCAGTATGCTAAAGAAATGGGGAGGCACCCGTTCTGAAAGCATATTACTTTCTTTTTATTTAAAGACACTTTAAAAAGCTATTCATAAGATGATGATTCTGATAAGGGAGATGAAGATAGAAGGATTTTAAAATGTGGTTAACATCACTGTTTTTACAGACTATTATAATTTAAACAAAGTATTGACATTTATTCCATTACACCCAGAATTACAAGTCTCAACAGTCAACAATTTGTAGTAGTTCTTACAATTCTCATAGGAACTGATTTCAAATTACTTAAAGGAATTTTTTTTCCAGGGACTTAAATGTGAATATTTTCTATTGCCCCTTACTTTTATACAAATAAGTAACTAGAGCTCTATGTTAATAGAGTGTCAGTGTTGAATCCATAATTTAGACCATGGAACTTTCTAGATTCATCTTCTAAGGAAGTCAGGTAGAAGGGTTCTACCTTTTCCTTGTCCTCTAAGGATATTAAATAAACCAGTCTAAACCCACTGCTACTAAGTCAGTTATGACTCCTGGGCAACTCTCCATCACATTTTGGAGGCTGTAAATGTTTACGAGGTGAGAGTGCCCATCATTCTCCAGTGGGGCACTGGCGGATTAGTTAAGTGTTAAGTTAGCAGCCCAACATAATATATACTGTCACCAAGGATCCTAAGAATCTGTAATTGAAGGATTAGAAAGTACTTTAATTTGTTCTGGATATTCATATAGGAAATTGCCTTTGAATCTATATTTATTCCAAGGGGAAAAATAGAGATTAGAATTGTTTTCATTGGTTTCCAAAACTATTCATAATGGTTCCGTTTGGGAACAGCACAGAAAAGAAGGATGAGAATCTCTTTTTCAGTTACAGGATTGTCTGAGGGGAAAGAAGGCAAAGGGAAGTAAATGTTGCGTCTTCTCTTTTGTACTAGGAAAGAAGAGTCTGTATCATGTGATTAACTTTGAGAGGCAAATTTTAAATCATATACATATGTGATGCACAATCGGACATATACAACATATAGTTATATTTATTTCATGTAAGAGGAAATCAGGGTAAATGTATAGATGGAAATGTCACTTATGGAAGATGTTGTTGTTAATTGCTGTCAAGTGGAGCATGACTCATAGCGACCCTATGAACAAAAGGCCTAAAGCCTTTATATAATTATTATCATTTATCAAAGTTCATAGTTTCCAGAGATGTATTGTTTAGGAAGTGGGATTAAGCCAGTTAATTCAGTAGGACATGATAAGCTTAAGGCGACTAAAGGAAGCACAAGATACATCTCTGGTATTTGTCTTATGCATAAAAGTTTGTTTAGAGGTTAAGAATAATAAAATATATTAATTTTAGAACATATGGACTCCATTTAAGTGTATAAGGTCATCCACATATTACTATTCTATTTGCCAAAGCCTTGATGAATGCAAAGTCTGCAGTTAATATTCCTATGAAAATTGTAGTTTCCTTATATTTTACAATTAGATTTCACAACAAGCCAGTATATTTTTATCCTCATAGACTATCTACTGGCGCACAAAAAAATCACAGAGAGATATCTCTGCAGAAGAACACTGAGCTGTCAAAGGGGTTCCCAGAAATATGAGTTCCATAACGTCTGTTGCTCAGAAAAAATATCCCTAAGCCACATAAGTATGACACTGAAAATTTTAAGTGCACATTTACATATCAACAACTGTAAGTGCATTGCATTAAATGCATTCTTTTTTTCCTGATAAGCAGTTTTCCAAGCATTTTAATAGCAAGTCTTTCTTTAATATGAATGCCCTTTGATAATTCTAACTTGATCAAGTTCTTGCCAAAACCATTTAAACCTAAGGGAATTGAAAGTCACCAGTATCTTTTAGAAGACTAAATATAACTCCAAAGCATTGGATAACTTTTGCTAATACAAAAAATAATGTGTATGTTCTTTATGTACATTTTACCAGACCTTTCCCACGTTTTTGTTAATCTGAAACACAAGCTGACTTCTCTTATTTTAGTTTTAGTTTTATTTCTCAGTTGGCTCTGGTGGCCTACTGGTAAGAAGGTGCACTGCAATCCCAAAGACACACAGTTCAAATCCACCAGCTGTTCCACAGGAGACGGTTGAACAATCCCCTCCTGTGCTGTTAACTGCCTCTGAAAACCCACCAGAGGGTCAGCTATAGGTTGGTTCCAATTCAACAGTACACAACAGCAACATTCACTTAGATTAATAATTCCCTTAGATGTCTGTAGTTGTAGTAAACAGCCTGAAGGAGATTCTGCCTTTAGTTGATCCTCTGTCCAGTGACCTATGTATATTTCTAATGAGATTAATTTATCGTTATCATTCACATACAGTAGTAAAAAATATGAGTGCCTTTGAGGTAGAGGGCTTTGGCTTCATCTTTCCCACAAAATAGCACTGTCTTTGTAATTTATTTGCATGTTCATCTCCAAAAACTGCTAGACCATTATCACTGCCAAGGTTAGGCTCAAAAGTAAAGATTTGAAATTTCTGTCAAATTTCTGGTTATTACAAAAAAATTATTTTGATCCTCAAATAATATTTCAACTTAGTGAAAGTAAGAGAAAAATGGTTCTCAAAAACAAAGCCTCACATCTGAGAGATAGTCAATATATATGTAATCATAAGCTTGTCTATATGTGTCTAGTTTCCCTGCCATGTTTATGCAGTGGGGCACAGTGATAGGAGTGTAGTAGCAGAAGTAAGTGTGTTAAAGAAGTAGTTGTAACATGGGGATGGCCAAGTCTGACTTCTACCCGCTACATAAAGGGAAACTGTCCCCATCAATAATATCCATAGCAGCAAATAGCTAGTTGACACGCCACCTCCTATGCTTCTGTACTTCTTTCCACCAATCATTGGGTTCAACATCTGTTGCTGATTTGCAAGCTTTACTCATAGTTGTGGTGCCAAGAGTGCAGTTTATTAGAGATGTAAGTTGGGCAGTAGAAAAGCCAAAGAATATCACCCAAGGCAAGTCTAGGCTTTTAGCCCAGCAATTCCAAGGTTTAGGTCCTCAACTAGTACAGATTCTGGTTTCAGTTCAGCACTCAGCTTTTCCTTTCATCATTTGACAAGAACAGCAAAACCTTTAACTGTGACCTTTATCTTAGGGCTTCTCTGGCTATAACTTGCTACAGTTTCTCCACATAATGCCATAGTCTCTCCACAACTAGAGTATTGCCATGAGAGTATTGCTATCAACAGGGTCTTGCTCCATTCTCCTTCAAGACTTTCTGCTCAATGTGGGAAGCAGTCTCTCACTTATCCTAGTGCCACAGCTGCTGATGATTTGCAATACCATGTGTCTGCAGTTAAGGTAGCTGGAGATCAGAGTGGGGACCAAAAAATGGCCAGAAAAACCAATTTTTAAGCTTACACCAAAGTATGCTAGCCACATTTCAGTTTCAAAGAACCTTCCTTACAAGAAACACAGAATGGTTTTGTTTCTGTTGTTGTTGTTGTTGTTACGTGCTGTCGAGTCACGTGCGACTTTTAGTGACCCTATGTACAACAGCCCTAAACTTTGCTTTGTCCTGTGCCAATTGCACTGTCTCTGACACTCCCATCCCAATTACCCCAGTCACTGAATCAATCCACCTCATAGAGGGCCTTCCCCTCCTGTGCTGTCCCCCCCCACCCTACCAAGCATGATGTCCCTCTCCAAGGACCGGTCCCTCCTTCCAACATGTCCAAAGTATGTTAAATGGAGCCTCAGAATCCTTGCCTCCAGGGAGCCGCCTGGTTTAACTCCTTCCAGGATGAATCTGTTTGTTTTCCTAGCAGTCCATGGTACCCTCAATCCTCTTCTCCAGCACCACAGCTCAAAGGCATCAATTCTCCTATTCTCCTTAGTCATTGTCCAACTCTCTGATACATAACAAGTGATTGCAAAGACCATGGTCTGTATCAGATGTACCTTAGTCTCAAAGTATATTATTCTAAGAATGGTCTATGGAAACAAGGGAGCTTAAAGAATAAAGTATGTTCTTGATATTGTGAATCTTCCAGTCAGAACCACCCCAGTGTACTGTCAAGTCAGAACTGACACATAGCTGACCCCCTGGTGGGTTTTCAGAGGCAGTTAATCACATGGGAGGAGATTGCCCATCCTTCTCCCATGGAGCAGCCGGTGGATTCGAACTGTGTACCTTCAGAATTGCAATGTAGCTCCTTGTCATTAGGCCACCAGAGCTCCATTAAATAAAATATGTCCTTTAATAATTCTGAAATAAATACAAAAGTTTCTGAGCTACAAGATCAGTTCTGATACCATAGGCTTCATATAAGCAAGGAAAATCAGGGGAAACTAGGAAGAAAGAGTTAGAAACCCCTGGAGAGCTATGGAGAGGGTTCAAGCTTCTTGAGTAAAGTTCAAGCATCATGATGGAACAATAAATCATCATTTAAATACCCTAAGAAACAAATCCACGGCTATAGGGGTCAGTTTAGACCCAGAGAGACTGTCTACTGGATTTCTGAGGTGTAAATGAGGAGATAGTGCATCTTTCTCCCTGGGAGCAGCTGGTGGATTCAGTGAGCACCTCAACAGGTAATAATACACTGTGTGACAAGAGTTCTTTATCATTGAACTAGAGGAAGTTATACATTTATGCTATTAAAATCAAATATACTACTTTAGCTATTTCTAAATGTACAATTCAGTGCCCTTCCTCATATGCAAAATATTGTACAATCTCCAATTCACCTTTTAAGCCATATCCATTCACTTTCCTAGAGCTGTTTCATTACTGGGAGGTTTTTAAGGTACTTTCGTGTAGTGTTGGGCAGTAAAAAAAGCCTGAATATTTAAATTTATATCCTTGACCCTTTAGTTTTATAAGTCTGAGACACAGGAAGACAGGCCAACTGGCTGCATAAGCTAACAGGACACCACTGCCATCTGCTGTGCCCACAAGGAAATGTGACGACTCTTACCAGGGATCCTAAATAGGGAGATGCTGATTTTCTCTTGCACACCTGAACACGTATGCACATACATGCACAGGTATGCACACACATGTCCATGTGTACACACACACACACAATGTGGCTCCTGGGCACCTGGACGTATAAGGCACCGTGTAAGGCATTAAATGTCTTTGACTAAGAAGTTTCAGACATGCAAGTCGGCCTGCTCTCTGCTCCTCAACAGGAAAGTGTTCTGGTCAGCTTGTCTTGCAGTGGGGTGGTCTGCCTTTAATTGAATAGCTCTTCACCTTGGGAATAACAAGTCAGAGACCCCAGCTCCAAAAGTGAACCTTGGCCTGCTGAATCCTATTTAAATGGACCAACCGCCACAGCAAAGTTTTCAAGAAAAGAGAATGATATGTCTGAGGAAAAAAGCCTTTCTCCAGGCGGGCAGGCACCCCTGGAGATGCTATCTTTGTGGTAGGACTCTTCCCTGTATCATCTGCCTCCAGCCGTGCTGAGATATCTGTATGACCTCCAGCCTCTTCTATTCTTCCTTTTTGTTTTCTTTAACAATAGCCTATGCAAGTCATAAAAACACTCCAAGATTCCTGGTCAGGTGTGCCTTTTATTATAACTGCAGCTCTTTATTCTCACTTAATCCTCTCATCTCTTCTGCAACATGCAATCACAGGCCCACTTACAGTGATTAAACTGAGAACTTAGCCTCTGTTTTATGAGTGTTGTTAGATATTACTATTAGAAGGAAGTCAGAAAACAGTTGGACACAGCACTGATCCTTGACTTTTAAAAAATGACTACATTATTTTTACATTTTTGCATTATTTTATTAAATTGTCTTTTAAATTGTTTGCTTAATAATTTAACTAAAACATTTATTATCTAGTAAATAAGGTCCAGTCTTCTTAGTCAGTAAAATACTTCTCTCACTCTACTCACTGCTGTTGAGACAGAACTGACTCAGAGCTGACCCTCTGGAAGATTTTTCAGAGGCTGTAAATCACGTGGGAGAAGAAGGCTCATCTTTCTCCCACGCAGCAGCTGGTGGATTCAAAATGCCTGTCTTTGGGTTGGCAGCACAATTCCTTACCCTGTAGTTTACCAGTTACTGTGGAATCAATTCTAACTAGTCGTGACTCCAGGAGTGTCACAGCAAAACTGTGTTCTCTCGTGTTTTTACTTGACTGAAGGTAACTCTAGGTGACCTCGAACCACCAACCTTTCAGTTAAAAAGTATGTTAACCAATTGCACCACCGAGAGATGTGTATCTTTTCTAAAAGAGACTCAATTTATTTGTAACCATTATTAAATCACCCAGGAAACTATATGGAATGTCATCCTAAAAAATAACATCATAAGGGGAATTATTTTAAAACAGTATTGGAAAAAGAATCCAATCCCTGGAGCTACGCATATACACACTTGCACCCAGTCACCAAGCACAAAGGCATGGAAATCTGTCCTGAATTATCCAAGATCCACTGGCCTTGGGATAAAAGCCGCAATCGATTCATAGCCTCTCACTTGAAAAGAAAACCCCAGGAAATTATTCACTTGTCTGAGGCTAATAATGCTCTGTTATTTTTGTTTTATTTTTCTTCTAAAGCCTGCTGGCCTACACTCCATGTATTGAACTTTATTCTGTATGTTTTGATCATTCCTCGGTTCGTCAGGATCACTGAGTCTGGGTACAGTGCTTCCAGTGCAGTCACTAGCTCGCCCACTTGGAGGAGGGGTGAAGGCAGGAAGGAGCAATACCCCTTTTGAAAAATACCTGTTTCCAAAATAATGTCAGTTTACTTCAGACAATATTGGAAAAATACAGACAACCAAATAAAATTAAATCAGCCTGCCAGCCTTCGGCTTTCTTTTCCTTCCTTCATTCCTCTGTTCCTCCCTCCCTCTCTTCCTCCTTCCTTTTCTCTCTCCAGTCCTCTCCCTTCTCAGTTGTTAAGTTTAGCTTGCATATACTGATAATAACCTGAGCTGCTTTTCCTTGTTACTCGTAAATGGCTCATCAAAGTTAACCTATGGGGAAGAGGAGACAACTAGCAGTTGAGAAAAGATGCCTGGTGACCAAGAGCCGAGTTGAGAGACAGAGCTGTGCAAGTTCAAGATGTGTTTGACGTGTCTTGCTTACCAAATATTATTCCCTAGCAATCAAAGAATTATCAAAAGTCTTTAGTGTATTTGTGGTTCCTAGTGGCTTAGTGATAAGAAGCTGTGCTGCAATCCCAATGGCCCATGGTTTGAATCTACCAGCTTCTCTGGGGGAGAAAGATAAACAATCTCCTCCTGTCCAATTAACTGCCTCTGAAAACCCATCGAAGGGTCAGCTATGTATTCAATGCGACGGTACACAAAAACATTAGTGTTTTAGCCTTTATGTACAGCATTTGTTTTAGAATTTTGATGGTGACTGGTGAAAACATCTTGTCCCTACCTGCCGGCTTCCTAGCAAATAAAACTTGTCCTTTCTTACCACATCTCCGTGTGGGATCATGCATTATTAAAGCCTGGCGTTCCAGACTTTGAATGCCTCTGCACTCGGAGTTGTGCTCAGCAAAACAATCCTGGGGCCAAGGTGAAGGGAAGAAGTATTACCTGTGTCTTCTCACTTGAGTACAAGGGCAGAGCATTCCTCTGACTTTATGCCTATTGCTTCTATTTTAAATGTTATTCTAAGAACTTTGTAGAGTTTGAAATGATGGAAAACTACTGCCTACTGTTCTATTTCAACACCTTAATGTTATAGACTCATAAAGACAATGACTTGCCAAAGTCACAGACAACTTTTGTGAACTTCTGACACTTGATTCAGTTCATACCGACTTCACTTGGGGAAGAGAATTAGGATGTTGTTGAGAACCACACCTACCTGGCTTGTTGCTAGAGAAGATAATCTCAGTGTCTAGCAAGTCCCCAATGTGGAGCAGAACTCAATAAACGTGTGGGAAATAACTTAATCACTCATTCAACTCTTCACAAACATTTCTTGGGCTATATGTATAAACTACTAAGGAAATGTAACACCTCCTCAGATCATAGGATATTCTAAGTATATAAGTAGCCATTTAGAGTAAGCATTTCCCCCCTTTTTCTAAGCAAAATTATGAGGGAAAAATCCCCAGATGTGGTGATTGTTGTTGTTAAGTGCCATTGAGTCGTAGGCGACGAAAGTCCTCAATACTTGTGTGACGTTCATCCTTTCTCCAGGTTCATAGGGTTTCCGGAGGCAAGCTATTTCAGAAGTGGATGCCACTCTTCCTTCCAAGCTTATTTTAATTGGGGAACTCCACCAAACGCTGTCCATGGGTAACCATTCTCACATTTGACTCCTCAGTGTCAGTGTTCAGCTTTGCAGCAACCACAAGTTACCTCTGTATGGCAGCTGGACACACCAGGGCTATACAACCTGAAAGAATGTTTGACAAAAAACAATGAAAAACAGGCCCAAGGGCCACGGATTAAAAGTCGCCCACCTTTGGCTTGGTAGCATCACTTTCTGTCCACTAGGCCAACTGCTCTCTATGTTGATGTTATTATTGATAAGTGTGGTATCACTTAAAAAAAATAAAAGACCAGATGGATAATCAACACCTCAGGTATATATTTGGAAATGCCTTTTCTCAGTAGCCTCTTTCAGACCTAATAGTGACAGCAGCATCCCCTAATAATGAGACTTGTAATCTATCTCTTTACCTTGCCTCCCAAATTAGTTTTTATGTATCAGTGAGTTGAAACCAACTCATAGCTCACCCTCTAGTGGGTTTTCACATGCGGTTTAATCGCACAAGAGGAGATTGCCCATCTTTCTCTTACAGAGCAGTTGGTGGATTTGAACTACGTGCCTTTGGTATAGCAGCACAGCTTTTTACCATTCAGTCACCATAGTTCCCTAATTCTCTGGTTGTTGCTGTTGTTTTTGATTGCCTTTGAAGCACAACTAATAGTGGCCCTATGAACAAAAGGCCTGAAGTCCTTCTACAACTATCAACAATTATCAAAGTTCACAGAAGGCATGTTGTTTAGGAAGTGAATGCCACTCCTGCTTACAGATCTGTTTTTCCACCTATGATTCAATTACTCCCTCTTGTGGTTACTGAAAAGAAAGTATGTAAGCTTTATTTCAAATTTTGATGGTCAGGTCAAAGTTGAGTTAGAATCTTTAGCAATATTGTGTGATTTTTCTTTTTTCCTCCATTATGTATGTTATTATATTCTCCATATATGATTAAAATTGAAAAATACTATTTATTTTCGCACCCACAAAGATATATCCTCATAGACTTCAAATGAATTGAATACTAGAATTGTGATGTTAGGGAAAAGTATTGAATATATCCTGGACTGCTAGGGGAACAAGCAAATCTGTCTTGAAGGAAATGCAGCCAGAGTGCTCTGTAAAAGCAAGGAGGGTAAAACTTCATCTTACATACAGAAAGAGATATCACACCGGAAAAGGTAAAAGGTCAACAAAAGAAAGGAAGACAGACATTCAACAAGATGGATTAGATGCTGCGGTGACTACAACAAGGGGCTTGGGCTTGACAGAGAGCAGGATGGTGCCGGAAAAGGCAAGGTTTCTGCCCTGTTGTTCACAGTGCTACTGTGAGTTATGGAAAGCTTGATGAAACCTAACAACACTATTTATGTCCTGCAAAACAAAGACTCAGGGAGGTGAATGATCACAGGGGGCATGGGCAATGGGATTAAACACAGCAGAGACCGTGAGAATGGCCCGGATCCAGCAGGGTTTCATTCTGTTGGACAGGGGGCGGGGTTCTGACAGCACCTACGAACAACAGAGGGTATTCCCAAGTCAAAAATTTGAAAGAAAAGGACGGATTCGTTCGCTATCCTCTGTTGATTCTGAAGAAACCGGATCTCTTTTCTAAAGATTCTTTGTAGAGCTAACAATGTGGTATGATAAAGGAGACGCTTGATGCAGAGAACGTTTTGTGGCTGGGTGGACTGAACTTATCTAGCAAAAGCATAGTATTCAAGTCCTTTTAATTAGCCTCAATAGGAAAGAAAGGCAGAGTATACGAGCGGGAAGAAGTGGTGACATCACGAAAATGATTGAAAGAAAATTTTCCCCATTATAATTATGCTGCTTGTTCTGATTCTACAGACACCCAGTCCACTTATAACAGGTATTCTGCACTTGATCCTGACAGCGACTCTCGAATTCCTGCACTGATAATAATAGAATGAGCAGGGAAAATGTGGGTACAGCTAAGAGGTCTGAAAACAGGGTGTCTTTAGCACCAGAATGTTGGTATGATGTTGTTAAGTGCCGTGGAGTAATAGAGGACCCATAGTTGACCTTTCAGCGAGGTTTCAGAGGTGCTTGCCCATCCTTCTGCTGGAGCAGGTGGTGGATTTGAACCACATGCCTTTGGTATTGCAGCGCAGCTTCTGCTGGGATCCCATTCTCTCCTCTAGGAACAAATAAATGAAAGACAGACTAAAAGCTGGCACCAGAAACAACTCTCCGAAAGCCCTCCAAGTCAGAGATGCGCCAGGAATCCTGGCCATTCAAAGTTAATCTTTTGATAAATGATGTTGACTAGCTCCCACTTGACTCCTTCCAGTTGTGCCTTTGTTTTGGAAGTGCCTTCTAATAGGACCAGAAGGCTGGGCTTTGCTATCTCGTTTTTTAACTACAGGATAACTGAGAAACTGCTAAGGGCGGCTACAGGTATGCAGAACAAAAGCATTGGAAGGAGCCAGCCCTGCAGACAGCCTTGTAAATAAGCAATCCAGGGGCAAGCCCTCAGTCCAGTGTGACATTTAAATGAGGCTGCTTTACCAGGAGACTCTCGGAGAGGTCTCTGCTCTGATTGGTTGGGGCTTTGCAGTAAGGCCTGAAAGAGAAACAAACTTAAAGCTCACAGGAGGTGCAGTTTGTTTAAATAATAGAAAGTAATTAGGCTGAAGACAAAAATCAGTGATGGCATTTTATAATTACAATTAATTTAAAGGTTAATTTCCTTTGGTGCTAAAATCTTATTTAAAACATTTACCAGGAAAGGAAATTGCAATGTTACTATCAAGAGACATAGAGTGCTTCTGGGAATCCGTGCCTATTATCACTTGAAAATTAGGTTAGGTCCAAAGTGGGAATTTCAATTCAATTTTGTGTATAATGGATGATGGTCAGGCCTCAGAGTCTTTGGGGTTGGCTAGGGCAGGCAGTGGAAGATTTGCATTTTTTGTTGTTTGTTTATAGGATTAATTGCAAATGTTTCCAACAAAGGAGCCTAGTTTATACATGAACAATCCTGACACAAAAAAAGAAAATTGGATATGGATTGCTGCCTTTGTAACTAATGAAGTTGATGTTAAAAGAATTCCCAAGAGCAGGGCTGCAAAGGGAAGCACATAGTCACACATCCATATACTTGCGCTACTGAATTAAATTGAAAAGGGGACAAGATTTCTGTTGGCTCCAAACCTGTCAATCCTGCTCCTCTGTCAAGTTCTACCTTTTTCATCATTCTGTTTTCCCACTGGGAATTGTCATGCCTCGGGTTCCAAATACTATATATGCATATTTCCAATTCAGTCCCTCACCTCTCTGGGATCCCTGCATAATAGTGGGAACAGCCAAAGGGAAATTGCTTTTTGCATGAATTTTTCCATTCACTATGCCATTGCTGATTTGTTCCCTTTAAATAGCTTATTAATATCATTGGTGTAGGAACCCATTCCAGAAATACAGAGCAGTGTGGAATCATGCGGCTATGAATAATATTAGCAATCGCCTACTTTAACACCCTCCCCCAGCCCCATTTTTACCATACAGGAAAGGAGCCTTCAATTCCACTTGATTCAAAATCAAGCCATAGTTGAGAAGCAGAAGTGAAAATACAAATCAAGACTCTTGCTTTTACATATGTTTTCTACATCACCTCGTGATTAAAGGGGAGACCAATTCCCTCAACAGTTAGTTAAGAATGGTGAGGGGCCAGTTAGAGAGAAGCACAACACATAGTGCAAGACAGGGAACGGCAATGGAGTTCTGAGGGCCAGCAAATTCTTCCCTGAAGCGGTAATGTTTACATTGAAAACTGAAGGCTGCAGCACATGGCAGAAATTGTTGGCTCTCAACTTCTAACCAAAAGGCTTGCCATTTGAATCAGAGCCATAAAACAAAGGCCTGGTGATCCACTGTCATAAAACTGCAGCCACTGAAAACCCTGAGTCGTGGATTTCTACTCTCACTCACATGGAGTTCTGATGCATCAGAACTTATTAATGGCAATGGATTTATGTAGAACCTATCAAAAACAGGTGGCCTTTGTAAAAAGAGAACTGCATGTTTTTAATTTATATTGACCAAATGCTCAGAATAATTCACACAGGAATGTTCTTGTGACTTTAATGAGCTCAAAAATAGTGAATCCAATTTCCACTTTCCCATGTATCAATAAAAATGTTAGAGCAGCTAGTAAATATTCACTACCAGAAGTTGATACTTGTTCTGAAGAGACATTTCATTTAGACTCAGGAGCTCTTCAATCCTCATGGAATCTGCGAAATGATACAAAGGTGTGTGTTTACAAAATTTATAAGGCTGGTTCTCCATTGGATGAGTAATTTTAAGAGGTACGTTTTACCTTTATTTTTCTGAATGTGCTCACAACCTTAATTAAAACAAGTGCTTTAAATGCATTCTGAATTTTAAATATATCCTGGATATCAGCTGAGAAAACATCCTTCCTCTTGGCTAACTAGTTCACCTACATTGTTGTTGCCGTTTTAGGTGCTGTTCAGTTTAATATGACCCATGACTACACTCTGAACAACAGACCTGAACCATGTCCACCTGAAAGGCCATATCATCACATATCACTGAAATAATCCTAGCAAAATCAAGACCAGTCAATACAAGCCGTCCAAATGTTGTGGCACCTTAAAGATAAAGCTTCTTTTTTCAGGAATTTTATCTAGTAATTTTATCATATGCTGCATGCTTCTCCACACCTACCGAAAGTTTTAAAGGTACATGGGTAAAGAAATGGCTCAAGCTTTATAAAATGTCTTGGCTTTTCTATCTTGCCCCATTCTTCTCACTGCTCACTCCATCTACTCTCTTGATTTTCATCATCATGGAAGGTTTATTTGAATCACGTTCATGATGAGGACATTTTCTCTAAGATCACCACTCCTAAGATTCACAGCCTGACTCCAAATGTGTCTCTTCCACCTTCTCATTTTCCCTCTGCTTTTCTCCTGGAAACATGTTTCTTCTCCTCTAATTTTTCACTTGCTTTGGATCCTCCAGCTCATCATTTCTCTTCCAAAAGCTGCCGTGGCAGTGATACTCAGAGCCCTGGCCCCTGAGGTTTGCTGCCTGCCCTGCACTCCGATCAGGTCTGGGCTCTCAACATCCTTGCCTCACTAGGCCCGTATTTACTGACTCCACTTATAATTTCTGCTCATTGCTGGAGGCAGTCACAACCCATTGAAAATGTGTCCCTGTCACCCTCAGTGACACCTCCTCTCATGTCCACTCCACATGACACACTCCCCAAAGATCCTATTCAAAACTTCTCCAGGCTCCTTAAATTTAGTGCTCAAATCTAAAAAAACCAGAACTAACAACAACAACAAAAAAAAACCAAAAACAAACAAAACCCTTCCATTTTTCGTTCCAGAATCTCAGCAGTTTTCTATACTGGAAATTATTTTGTTGTCTCC
Organism: Elephantulus edwardii; assembly: GCF_000299155.1. Lineage (NCBI taxonomy): Eukaryota > Metazoa > Chordata > Mammalia > Macroscelidea > Macroscelididae > Elephantulus > Elephantulus edwardii. The sequence continues at coordinate 4,412,896 of NW_006399752.1, read as the reverse complement.
GTAAAACTCTGCCTAAATATGAAAAAAAAACACTTCAACATTTTCTAGTCAATATATTCTTGCCACATGTCGTTGGCCTTATCACCTTCTGTTTAATCCTAGGTGCTTAGTTCAAATGCCTTTCATCCTGCCCATCCCATTGGTAGTGTCTTCTATATATGTGTGTAACATTCTGAGTGTATAAATAAGTCTGATCCTAGCCTCTGCTATTATTCGTGTGTTTTTTTCTTTCTGATAATATATAACAATGTCTCCAAAAGTATTTCAAGTAAGAAAATTCAGTTTATATACATCTGTGTGTATATAAACTGTACTTTCTTATACACATATATGCTGGAAAGCTCTGGTGGCTTAATGGCAAAGATTTAAGCTGCCAATCCAAAGGCAGGCAGTTCAAATCCATTAGCTACTCCATTGGAGAAAGATAGGCAATCTCCTCTTGTGTGATTTATAGCCTCTGAAAACTTGCTGGAAAATTAGCTGTAAGTCTGTTCTGACTCAATGACATATAACAACAACAATAAATATAAATATATCTGTATCTTACATATACTATACAATGTATGGACACTGTGAAGGAGCTGTGGTATGGTTATTGTTGTTACGTGTCGTTGAGTCACTTACAACTCATAGCAACCTTATGTACAAGAGCCCTAAACCCTGTTTTATCCTGTGTCAACCTTACTATCTCTGACACACCTACCCCTATTATTCCAATCACTGAATCTATCCACCTTCATAGAGGGTCTTCCTCTCTTGTGCAGTTTCTCTACCCTCCTAAACATGATGTCCTTCTCCAAGGACTGGTACCTCCTTGCAACATGTCCAAAGTATGTTAGACAAAGCTTCAGAATCCTTTTCTCCAAGGAGCCCAGTTTCACCCACACCAGGGTGGACCTGTTTGTTCTCCTAGCAGTCCATGGTATATTCAGGACTCTTTTCCAGCACCACAGCTCAAAGGCTTCTATTCTCTTTCTATCATATGCAATTTATATCTTATATCTTTAGGTTTATATACTCAAGGCAAAGTCAGTTATGAGGCAGTTCAAACTTGAGTTCACTGAGACAATTATGTAAAGGATGAGGAAAAATGCATGTGTGTGTGGGGGGGGGAGGGGGGCATTCTGGTGACCTGGTGGTAAGAAACTGTTACAATCCCAAAGGCACATGGTTCAAATCCACCAGCTACTCCACAGGAGAAGGATAAACAATCTCCCTTGTGATTTATACCCTTTCTCTGAAATCCCGCTGGAGAGTCAGCTATGGGTCAGTTCCAATTCAAT